>NW_022146768.1:0-22580 GCF_002938485.1 Sitophilus oryzae
TGCTTCTCGAAGAAGTTACAGCCCTCGAAAGGTTATATATTATATTAACGCCAGCTAGATACACTATTTTTTGACACTCTGTATATTTATAAGTAATTTATTGTGTTTCCTAAAAGATTTTGATTAAAAGAAAATATGTAAATATTGGCAAGGATGTACCAGTAAAGCTTAAACACGTGATTAAAACCTATATACATATATGAGGAATTCAGAAGTGAACTGGATCAAGTCTAGAAGATAATTATGGAGAAAATGAGAGTTAAGCTTTTTAATGTTACTTAATTAAAATAAAACAAACTGGAGAAGAAAACTTGACACAATGCTTTATTATATTTTAAACTATATAATTGCGAACTAAAGTAACTCAAAATACAACTGTGGTCATTTTTAAGAATGTTTGTTTATACTTTTTTGGACTTGAATCATTTTATCTTTGAAAATATTTGAAATTTTAAATATAAATTGGTTCATCGGTATATTTTTCTTCGTCATTAAGGGATTTATTGACATCACATGGCCTATCAATTGTGTTTTCTTCGATTGTTATAAAAATTATGGTATATAGGCGGGATAAAAGGTAAAAGATCTTTCATGTGTTGCCTTCTAGAGTTTGTTACGTTACGTCTATATGAAATGATATGATTTTTCTTTCTCGTGCAGTTTTATTCAGATCAACAAAATGTCAGATATCTAAGTATTTGTAAGAAAAACAACTTATTGATGTATAGTAATAGTGAAAATAATGATAAATCAAACTATACTTTCACAATCGATAGAATCAGACCTTTCAGATTGCTGATAAGCTGATTCACTTGCTACAAATGGTTCAGACTCTATTTCATTGTCATCCATTTTATCAAAAACAGAATTTTTTAGCTCTAAACTTTAGCATGCGTGTTAAAATCTTACACAGCGTTAAATTTTATGGACTCGATCCAGTTCACTTTTAAAAGGAATCAACAGAATATTCAGAAACCAACCAGAAACAGGCTATAGCTGCTTACTGCGTGAAGTATGACTTGATTCCATTTCTCTACTGGAAAAAACAATATTTTATAAAGTATAAAGACGGTTATCTTAAAATAGTAGGAAATTGGACTTGTTCCATTTTAATTCTGACCACTCCATATGTTAATTTAGTAAGAAATAAAAAAAAATTGTTTGTTCTGTTTATCGAGTGGAAATTTTTCAAAATCCACCCTGTATTTGTCCATGTAAAATTCTTCTTCTTTTATAATAAAATTGCGTTGTCTAATTTTACACTAATATTATACGTTACAGATACTGTTTTTTCAAGCCGAAAGCCTATGAAAGTGTTTAATTAAAATTTAAATAGAAAATGTGAATCACAGTTTCGAAAAATTATGAAAAATGTATTTTTTGATTTTGTAACGTTATTGTTATATCTCATATATTTCGCGGTTACGATATGATATTTACAAAAACAAACTGTAATTGGGTAAAATAAAAAGTAAAACAAAGATTCAGGATTGCAGATTCTGTTTATCAGTGGAAATTTTCAAAAGCCACCCCTGTATTTGTCTGGCTTTGGAACGTATCCGGGATAGAGAAAAGACGGAGAAAAAGAGAATTTTCTGGCGGATTAGAGGCGTGGCCTCGAACATGCACGCTAACATACGGCCCCCGGTTATTTATGTCTGTGGGTTTTCGGGAAGACAACCTGAAAATTATTTGGACAGGAATTATCTTAACTGAAGCCATTATTTTTAACATCAATCCATTAGATTAAGTCGGCCGCGCGTTATACAGTTGTGCACTTAATTCCGTACCGTCTACTACACTTAGAATTCTCGTTGTAAAAGCGTCTTAAAGTTTCGAGTTTTTAGATCTTAAACTGTATTACTGTTCGGAGTTTCTATTTTCGCTCTTAATATTTCATAAATGTTTATTTTGTAATCTTTGATTAAATACAGGGTGAGTCTTGAATAAGTGCAAAAATTTTCAGGGTTGGTAGATATCGATAAAAGAAACATATTTTCTCTTTACCGTTTTTCAAATAAGTTCAAAATAACCGGGGTATTTCACTTTGAAAATTAAAAAAATTGTTTAAATTTTCAGAACCACTGGATCTTTTCCGGCTTTTCTTTCTTGTAAATTTAATCTATTACTTATGTTGCCATATTATCAAGAAATTATGTTTTTTAACTAAAAACTAAAAAAGAATCATTTTTTCATTTTCAATTTTTTTTTTCAAAAATTTCCAAATTTTCATTTTTTTTCCAGAAACACCTCATAATAGTATTTCTGGATTCGAAATATACTATCCCTTAAAATACACTCACCAGCAAAACTAACGTATAATTTTATTTTTTTATTTTTTTGGAAAAACTAAAACGAATTCAAAAGTAAAATTACTATGTATTTGTTAGACAACTCGTTACCAAAATAATAAATTTCAAATAAATTTTATTAACTAGCTAAACAAGAAAATACATTGGTTCAAAGAATAATGCGCAAAACGCAGTACAAAAAGCATTACAAAAAAATAATCAGAAGGCCCGGTTTAATAACGGGTGTTGCCTCCCCTGGCACGGATTACGGCCTGGCAACGTCTGGCAACATGCTGAAAACCTCATTCCTGATTTCATCTTGCTCGATAGCGTCCCATACTTCCTCTAGTCTTAGCGATAACTCATTTAAATTGTTGGGTGGATTGGTAAAGCTCGTAGACGCCTATCCAGACGCCAAACCAAACCAAACCTATCTGGGAACAGGTTCGATGGATTGAGGTCTGGGTTATGCGCTGAAAATCCCTCGTCTCTGATTTGGACCTCCCCAAGTAATTGTGGATAACTCTGGCATTATGTGGCCTGGCCTTATCGTGCATAAAGAGAAAATTGTCCCCTATAAAAGGAGCAAAAGGTACCACTTAAGGCTCCAAAATGTCCTGCGAAATTGCTTATTTTCTCGAGCTGGATATTTACATCTAACAGGTGTGAAAAGCGGTTATGATTTTTTAAACCCGATGCAAAAGTGATAGCTCCATCTATGTGTAACCCGACCTATTATACACCTAAAGGAATTTATAGAAAAATAAATGGGATTTTTAGGATGTACAGTTTTCTTTAAATCAGTACTTCGTCATCTTGCCCTGTTCGTCATCATGCCCCGACCTCCCTATCTATTTAAGGAGTCGTAACATATTTTAGCTAAAAAATGTGCGAATCGAGGAATCACAAATAGTAAAATTTTATCCCACACGTGCAAGGGACTTATTCTCTTCACCAACAGTGCAACGCCCTAAAAACAGGAAAAAACTCAACAGCGTTTTTTCTATTTCCATCTTTCAGACGGCGAGACAATCGAGAATGAAACAGACACGTATCCATTTCGAGAGCGTTTAAGCGACGCCGCGTCTCGCGAAATTACTTAAGAGTGCTCTTTAAATTATTAAAACCAGTATTTTTTCCTTCCAAAGTGTTTTTCGCAGGGAGGAAAAGCTTCGTTCCTTGTATTTCCCGACGATTGTGAGACTGTTTCTTTTAAACTGCGCTTCGGGAACGCGGGGAAATCATACTTTTGCCGGATGCTAATGCCGTTTTATAGCCAAAAGATGTTTTGTGCGGTTTCCCGATTTGTTCGCAACGGCAACATGTCCTTTAATATTCCTTAAGTGGTTTTTTGTGACGTTTGCGTATTATTACCCTAAAGGAAATCAAAAACTCGCGTACATTGTTCGGATGTACTTAATGGGTACAAAAAGTTGATTTATAATAGCATATTAGACAAAATTATAATACCATCAAAATAAAACACTAATTCACCGCAATACACCAAAACACTTTACTTTTGCACTGGACGCGCGTTTTTCTAACCAGCGTCATCATCAATTGACTGTAATTTGAAACTTCTTTTATTAATTTTAAATTATTAATCTCTATACAATGTTCTTTATCAACAATATGTTGAGCAACACAAGATTTATCCGGTCTACCATATCTTATTTGAGCCATAGGTTCTTCATATCTAGTTAATATTAATCTTCTACTTTGCTCAACATATTTCTGATTACATTCTTTGCACGTTTTACTTTAGTAACGTTTTTTAGAATCGAAAACCTATTAAGGTGTTTAATTAAAAACAAAATAGAAAATTATAATCGTAGTCTGTAAAATTAAGAAAAAAAAATGATTTTGTAACAATATTTCTATTAATTTTGTCTCATATATTGTACGGTTACGTTATGATATTTACAACAATAAACCTTAATAAAATTATTAGGCTTCTTAATTTTTAAAAATAAGAGGAAAAATGGTCATATTTTATACTTTATTAAAAAAAACCTGCTTGGTCCGACTACAGCAAAGCGTAAATTATTTTAATTATTACACAATGGCAAAAAACGCAAACTTGCACAAAACATAAATTAATTTAGCAGCTTTCATAATTTCTTCTACCGATGTTGAACTTGTTAATTAACGAATAAGCCGACCTGAACTTGCCGTCTAATGAAAATACGTTTGGGCGTATATTTTTAATAAGCGACTGACTGCTCCGCGCTACCTTAATCTCATCCCGCTAATATTTTTCAATTTTCCCTCCGCTCAAATTATTAATAACGCTTTTTATTAATGCAGTTTTGTATAACGCGAATTCAAAACTCCACGTGACTCCGTAATGTTTCAAGTTTTCGGGTAGCACACAAACCAGACTTTAAGCGGTTCGGTTGCTCTTTTTAATTGAATTTTTTAAGCTTGTCGTATATTAATTTTAAAAAATATTTTGCGGTTGCTGTCTCGTGCAATATTTTTCTTTTTTAAAAAAATCGCGTTATCTAATTTTATTCTATTTTTATACGTTACAGATATTGTTCTTTCAAGCAGAAAGGCTATGAAGGTGTTTAATTAAAAATTATGTAGAAAATGTGAATTTATAGTTTCTAAAATTATGGACAATAGATGTTTTAATTTTATAAGTAACATTATTCTTAATTTTACCTCATCTATTTTAGAGTTACGTTACGGTAGTTACAAGAATAAATTATAAATAAAATTAAAAATAAAACAAAGATTCATGATTCCAGTTGTAAACGATCAAGAATTATAATTAGTCTTGTGGGGCACTAAAAAGAAGAGAAAAAATGGTCATATTTTTTATACTTTATTAAAGAAGAAAAAAAAACCTGCTGGCTCCGACTACAGTAGAACGTAAATTATTTTAATTATTACACAATGGCAAAAAACGCAAACTTGCACAAAACATAAATTAATTTAGCAACTTTCATAATTTCTTCTACCGGTGTTGAACTTGTTAATTAACGAATAAGCCGACCCGAACTTGCCGTCTAATGAAAATACGTTTAGGCGCATATTTTTTAATTAGTGACTGTGACCGCCCCGCGCTACCTTAATCCCATCCCGCTAATATTTTTCAATTTCCGCTCCGCTCAAATTATTAATAACGCTTTTATTAATGCAGTTTTGTATAACGCGAGATTCAAAACCCCACGTGACTCCGTAATGTTTCAAGCCGGGTAGCACACAAGCCAGACTTTAAGCGGTTCGGTTGCTCTTTAATTGAATTTTTTTAAGCTTGTCGTTTATTAATTTTAGAAAATATTTTTGCGGTTGCTGTCTCGTGTAATATTGTCTTTTATAATAAAATCGCGATATCCAAATTTTACTCTATTTTTATACGTTACAGATATTGTTCTTTCGAGCAGAAAACCTATTAAGGTGTTTAATTAAAAACTCTGTAGAAAATATCAATAACAGTCTCCAAAATGATGAAAAATAGATGTTTTGATTTTGTAACAATATTATTCTTAATTTTTATCTCATATATTTTGGAGTTACGATATGATATTAACAAGAATAAATTCTAATTAGGTAAAGTAAAAATAAAACACACATTCACGATTCCAGTTGTAAACGAACAAAAATTATAATTAGCCTTGACAGTACTAAAAAAGAAGAAAATAAAATGGCCATATTTTTATACTTTATTAAAAGAAAGAAAAAAACTGCTTGCTCCGACTACAGTTAATCGTAAATTATTTTAACCTAAGCAAATAATTAAAACTATCAATTTTTTAATTTTTTTTTTAAACAAATGCATTTTTCGAAAAATATTTAAGATAAAATAAACTGTAGATATTTCACAGGTAACTAAGAAGAATAGTTTTATTAACGTAATTGTATTCTGTTTTAGATATTAGAGATGTGAATAAAATATCGTACTTACTCTTTAATCCTTCATGAATCTTTGTATCACACCTGCCGATACCACAATCAACACTAAGAAGTCGGAGGAAGAAATGAGTTGCTGTCTGGAAACACGTACCAACCATACCAGTAAGATGAAACTTTCCAGCATCACAAGCTCTGTTCAGTTGAGTAAATGTTAAACACACCGCTCGCCTTTTTGCCTCGAATTCTAATGGATTGGAGATGTATGGAAATTTTGGATACGGATATGGAAGCAATAACCAGCCTGGAGAAAAAACTAATTTGGTTGGTTGAAGTAACAAGCCACTGAACCCATAATACCGCAGAGAAGCCAGAAAACCAAGAAATATTAACAAGTAAATTTTGTTTGGCTCGATTGAAAACAGTACACTAACGAAGAAAAGAAAAAATAATTGTCCAGTATTCCGCTGATCCCAGCAAATTCAAAAGGCCGTCGCCCGTTTGACATTGAAACCAAGCGCACGAACGAACAGAAGTATACAATGAATAAGAAGGCAACCAGTCAAACAAAGGCAAAGGCAGTGCTGGCGTGTGCATTGCTTAACTGATATGAGCTAGGGTTAAAGCTTGAAGCTTATGGTATTGTTGAAACGGACGCAACGCACCAGGATGCCAGGAGACATATTTTCAGTACGGGTGGTATCGCGTAGGACCTTTTGTTTGTACGATTAAAGAGTAAATGATAAAATATATATTTTTTTTGATTTTGATGAGTCGCAAGTAAATCTTAATTAAGCTTAATAGCACATGATTTTTTTTATCGCTGGGTTCAGCTCTCAAGCCAGGGGATATGTCAAGACTTAAATATAGGCCAACGGGTTTTACATCAAATTGGGAAAAATCATGTAAAATATAATTCTAGTAAACCAATTTGATGTAGATTCAAGGGAATCGTTCGCGTATACGTCGACCTGAATATGTTCTTATAATAAACATTGTTAATTAAACAATTAAAATCAGGTCGATGTAAGCGTGATGTTCCGGGGCTAGCTCGTACTAAATATCGGTGCTGGAAATATACAAAGGAGATTTTTGAGCACATACCCGCCGATAATTGGGACGAGCGGAAAAATATAAGATAGTGTGCTGAAGACAGGGGAGTAAGTTAGTCCATCGATGTGAGCCGTATTATACAGTTAGTAATTCGCGTCATCAGTCCGTTAGTAGAAGACAGCGCAGACTGAAGATGTTCCTGTAAGTACTTAGTTAACTAAACCATTAAGTCTTGGCATTCCCCAAACTTGTATTATACTGTGAACTCTATGTTAAATAAATGTGTATTTTGTTCAGTGGTTGTTTTGATTGAGAGAGAGAACCTGGTATAGCGAACCTAGCAAACAACCCCCAGCTAGGGTCGCGACAATATTATGCGGTTGCTGTCTCGTGTAATATTCGTCTTATTCGTGTATTATCTCATTATCAAGCAGAAAGGCTATTAAGGTGTTTAATTAAAATTATGTAGAAAATGCGAATCACAGTCACAAAATTATGAAAAATGATGTTTTGATTTTGTAGCAATATTATCATCAATTTTTATCTTATATATTTTGCCGTTACGTTATGACCTTAAAAACATATATTACTATTTTTTTTACATAAAAGCATCTAAAAATATTATTTTTATGGGTGTAGTTTAGGCTACAGCGGCATCCAAGGCAACGAAACATTCGATGAGCTAGCTTTGCAAAGATTATCAGCATTCTATCTTGGTCCAGAGCCAGTACTGGGTATATCCAAAGGTATGGTCCGTAGTGCACTAAAACTTTGGATCAGGGAAAAGCATAATGTCTACTGGAGAAACAGACAGGGGTACAGACACAGCAAGGCTTTTATCCAAGGACCTAGCTCTAAAACCGCAAAAGAACTGCTAATGCTTAGCAGGAATAAAGGGCGGATTACAACAGGCCTCTTGACAGGATACATGCCTGTCAAGTGTTATCTGAACAAGCTCAACCTGTATCAGCGAAGTCTTTGCTGCAGACTCTGCGATAAAGATCCTGAAACAGCGGAGCACTTAATATGTCATTGCGAGGCTCTGGATCGCAAGCGACACTTTTTATTTGGGAAATCTAGGCTAGAACCGGAGGAACTATGCTCCCATCCTATCAAGGACCTGCATCAGCTAGTGCAGGGTACAGGGATAGGAGAATGGGTGCAGATATAGAAGGGGGACAAACACAATAGGCCTCACAGGTCGCAGTGTTTCCGGCAGAGGACGACCCCTTGTTATTGAAAAAGATCTAATAATATAGTACTATAATGCTGGAAAAATTAATATTTGACTCGAAAGTATTCCGCATTAACATTTCAATAAAACCTCGCCCTAAATACTACTTAACCAGTTCAATAAAATTCGTTTTCTCGAAAAAGAATTTTAAGGAATAATCGCCAATCAAAGTCCTATTATGCTCGAAATAGCTTCTTCTCCCTGCTCAGTTTTTGCCAGATATGAATATTTATGTCTCCAAGGTCTTCGTGTAATCCAAGGTGCGCCTTCGGATAACCGGGCCAAATTTCCATATGACTAACATTCGACCCTCGAAATTAAATTAATTTCCGACATCCAATGTGACAAGATATTTCCTTTTTTCCAGGATTTACTTTTTCTTTATCCCCAAATGGAGGGATTGCGATCGCGTGCTAATGTCCCTTTTCATTTTTTAAACGGATGATATTGACTTTTTTTCTTTTTTCTTTTTATCTATAGGGTGAACAATGTTTATTCTATTTTCCACAGCAACTGTTAAAATTGCCTTATATCTATCAAAAATAGTAGATAAAATAGTACTTTAACCGCAAGGGTAGATTAAATGATACTTTAACAGCGAGGATAGGTTAAAAACTTTATTTCTTCTCGCACGTTTTTTAATTGTTTCCATTTTTGAAAATTTTTGTATTCCTTTTCATAAGTTATTCGGGATTTAAATGGAAGTAGTTTGGATATGGCGTTTGTCGCCTCGGCGTGAATATCTGTTGGTAATTTACTTATTTCGTTTTGAGCCATTTCTGGCTCCAATTCAATCAGCAATCGGCATGAAAGAGAATTAATAAATATTGACTCAAAACTGACAACTAAAGAGACAGCTTTATTTATTTGTCAAATTACATAGAAACCAACGCCAACCCAGCACAATACTTTTTATTTTTTCTACTCGTAATAAATTCCTTGAAATAATAATTTCTGAATATTTTTTAAAACGTAACTCGCTATGGAAAAAAATATTGTTTTATACACGGCGATAATTTTTTTTATACAACAACGATAAAATTGCAATATCGTCTCCCGAAATTAATTCATTCGCGTCTTCATCGCTCGTGAATTAATCTTATCGGTCGATGATAATATACCATTTATCGTCTTGTATAAAAATAACTATTTATGAATTTTATGGTTATGGTAGAGACAATCAGATTTTATTACTGTGTAATAATTTAATATACAGGGTCGCTGATATGTATAGAACGGTCGATTATTAGGTAAAATATACAAGGTACTGGAAAAGTTAAATACAAAAAGTTATAGGGTTTTAAATCTCTACATGTTATTCCATTTAAAGTAACAACAATGCTACTAATTTTCAAATGAAGCGGCAACGCTGTAACGCTGCTAAAAATAATTTACACAAATGGACTGCTTTTTTTTAAAAATTGCTTTTATGTAAAAATCCAAATTTCCAAAATACCCTAGCAACGGTTTTCCATAAAATACTGATCTAACGTCGTCCTGGATCACTCTATATAAATTAAACAAGTGGGTCTTAAATAAGTGCAAATATTTTTTAGGGCTGGTAGATCTCTATAAAAAAAACTTTTCTCTCTACAGTTTTTCAAATAAGTTCAAAATAAGAGAGTTATATTACTTCCAAAAAAATTGCTTAGAGTCCATTTCAATAGTCCGAAAAAGTAGCAAAATAAGCGTTCAGCATTTAACGTTTTATAAAACTGCCTAGGTATTTTTACACAAATGAAGAAGGAAATTAAAGATAAAGGATTATACTAAGCAAATAATATAGCTATTTTTAGACAACTTCTTTATTTTTAAGATTTCGATGGTCAAACATCAGCAAAATATTCCTTATGTTTGGACTAAATTTTCTCGAAAATAAAGACAATTTAAAATTCCGTTACAATACGGAAATAGATGGAACTTTTGTGATCACAACGATATATAATTTATATGGTTTTGTAAAAAATTGCACGCTATTTTATGGCAAATGCTGAAGCTCTGCAAACGTTAATCAAGCCTTAACAAAGCACGTGTGTTTGGAATTTTGGGTGTGGCTTAACATGATAGAATCGGGCTAAGCCTTATATAATATATATTTTTTTCAGCCACACTCCCGTTTTACCCGACTCCTGCGAGCGACTCGAACAGTAAGGCGTAATAGAGTCTTAAATTTTGAGAACCACTTGATATTTTCTGAATTTTCTTTCTTGCAAATTTAATCTACTACTTATGTTGCCATATTTTCAAGAAATTATGTTGTTTAACCAAAAACTAAAAACATTTCCAATTTTTTTTAAACACTCCAAATTTTTATTTTTTTTCGCGAAAAAAAAAACTCATAATCGTGTTTCTGTGGTGGAAATATACGTCTAATATGTATTTTTCGCTTAAATTTTGAGGACTACTGAATATTTTCGAAGATTTTGTAGTTTTTCATTGAAAATTTAATACTACCCATGTTGCTATAAATATTAATAATAAAGAAATTATGTTTTTTTTGTTATAAATAAAAAAATCAAAAATACTAAACTAGGAAATTATTTAAAACTTAAAAAAAATATCTAAAAATCCTAGATTTATTTTATTTAACTTCAGTATAACCGGCAAAAGCGACGAAACTTTAGACGACACTATCAATGGAATTCTTTTTCTAAAATCTCGACGGTTCACCCTCTCCGATTCACGGAATAATTACTGTTTCATGTTTACGAGTCGAAGAAAGGGAAGCAAAAAAATGCTCGTTTTTATTTCTTTCGAGTCACCTAGCGCCCACTCCACACAGAACTTTATTTTTATGGGACACGATAAGATCATCACGAATTTGTTCCGACATAATCCACTAACAACTCTATTATAAGGCTCGGTTTTTTATGTTCCAACATAAAATTTATGTGTAACCCGCCGCTCGTAATCAATCTAAATAGCGAGGTGAGAGAGAGAGAGTTTCTATTTGATTTTTTATGCACGCAATTCCGTAACTTTATATGACTAGATCGTGCTCCGTATCTCTCTTTTTTTTTCTTTTTCAATAGAAGAGTTAAGAGTCTATTACGCCGTACTTTCGGATCGCTCTTAGGGGTCGGGTAAAGCGGGTGTGTGGCCGAAAGAAATATACAGGGTCCGACAATAGTGCGTCGGGCATCTGTAGCTCCTAGAATAAAAACATGAGAATTTTGTTTAAGTGCAAACCTAAAGTATGTACCAGGATGTATTTCAGGAAGCTTTAACTTCTATAGGGTGGCTCAAAAAAATTAGAATTGGACCTAGATGTTTTTTAATGGAACACCTGTATATTTTTTGCATTTTGGCTTTCTTTCCGATCACTTTACATAACCCTAAGATATGAATAAATACATTTCGATAGTTTCAAGTCATTAAAAATAAATCAAAAATATATATTTTCAGCCTTCTTAAATGTTATTAAAAATACAAGAACTGTTCTGAAATCAAAACGATATTAGGTATTTACTTTAGATAGTCTGTACTTACTTTGCTATAAATATGAATAATGTAAATTATACAGGATGTTCAAAATTACACTTAAATTTTCTAAAATATAAAATAATTTTCTTCGTTTTTTAAATGGAACACCCTGTATATTATTTTTTCAATAGACGGAGAATTAAAATAGAAAATTTTTTGTATTTACAGTATTTCAATTTTTAACGGTTTCACAGATATTTGCGGTTTATATTTCATATGGCATTTTTCCACAGTAGATTTTTATCATCAGCCACCCAATGATTTTCTCTCGTATTTTACCATTTAAAGAACCATGTGAAATAATACTACGTATATCCGGAAAACTATAAAGATTTTGAAATACTCTAAATACAAAATGTTCATTAAACTCTCCATCAATAAAAAATAATATACAGTTTTTTTTTTTTAAAACAATATTTATAATGAAAGTTTGGCGTAGAGGCTGAACATCCTATTACGATTTTCGCCAGCAAAGTAAGCCACGAACTATCACAAAATACTAACGATTTCAGGGCCAATTCTTATACCAATAACTTTAAGGACTGAAAATATATATGTTGCAGTTGCCCACCATATCTCTATCGAAATATTTATTATACTTAGGGTGTGTAAAGTGATCTGAAAAATCAAAAATGTGCAATAATAGCCCACAGGGTGTTCCGACTAACAAAATCCCGTCCACCCACGCTTTTGGGCCGCCTGCCAGAGTTAAAATATTTTCTGGCTCCATCTATTTTATACTGGGTTTACTAAAACAAATTCTCAATTTTCTTATTCTACGAGCTACAGATGCCCGACATTAGGCTTAGACCAATCCTGTCGTGTTTAGCCAGACCCAAAATTCCAAACATACTTGCTTTGATTAAGGCTTGATTAAGGTTTGCAGCATTTGCCATTGCAGCATTTGCCATAAAATAGCGAGCAATTTCTTACAAAACCATATAGATTAGATATCACTGTAATCACAAAACTTCAATCTATATCCGTATTGTAACGGAATTTTAAATTATGTCTTTATTTTCGAGAAAATTTACTTCAAACATTAGGAATATTTTGTTGATGTTTGACCATCAAAATCTTAAAAATAAAGAAGATAGTATAATCCTTTATCTTTAACATCCTTCTTTGTTTGTGTAAAAATACCTAGTCAGTTTTATATAAAACGTTGAATGCCGAACGCTACTTTTTCGGACTAGTGAAATGGGCTCTTAAGAGAGAATTTATTAATTTAGCGTATGGCGTACATGGATTTAATTACATCAAATGTATATATTCAAACACAATATAACATGTAAACAGATTGTCACAAATTGTAAAAATAAAACTAGAAATCTAAAAATTTATAAAAAAAGTTATACACAAAACATATTGCAAAAAGTACACTTAAATTTTAAAATCGAGGCTATTGATCCAGTTCAACACGGTGTCTGTGGCTTCAAAGAAATCACTCGCTTCTCCTCCATATGCTGTAAGAGGGCATTCAGTTACAATGTGATGAACAGTTTGACGTGGTTCTCCGCAGTCACAAGTAGGTGATCCGGTCAGTCCCCATTTATAAAAAGAATCACGACATATGCCATGAGACGTTCTTACCCTGTTGAGTACCTTCCACTCGTGGTGGGACAGCTCCATCCCTGGTAGAGCTGCTGTAGGGTCGATGACATATGCTGCTTGATCTGGTTTCAGAGAGTCCCAGTACTCCCTCCATTTATCATTTATACTGAAGATTTCTCCCAAAAGTTGTTCTGCTAATAGTAGTGGGGGGATCTAGACTTCAGTCTTCGCAGACGGGCATCTGTAAGTTTTGTGGATGGAAGTGGGATTTGATAATTTTTCTGATATTTCTTAACGAGTCTTTCCTGTCTTCGAATACTGGGAGGTACAATATGACTCAGAGTGGGTAGCCAAGGTAGAGGTGTGTATTTCTAGATTCTTTTTATACGAGTGTTCGGTCCATTTTTACTCCTAGATATTCTGGATAAGGGTTAAACTAGTAAGTTGTATTGAAGTTATACTCAATAACTGAATATAAGATTAGTCTTCAGTTTGCGAAATATTTTCCCAGTACAGACAAGTCTTCTGATAGTAGGCCATTAGCTTCCTTGAGTTCCCCGCAGATTGGGTCTAAATATTGTATTGATTTCAACAAAAGATCGCTCAGCATGCATGGTATGGCCATAAGTGATTGATAACCTTATACCCTACTGTTGGTCAGTGTCTTTCTAATTTTATTAAAACAAATTAAATTTAAATTTAAGACAGACTTAATAATTTACTGCTTTTCTTATACGTAAGTAAAATTTATTATTATTAAATTATATAAAAATTTTTTTTTTTTTTTTTGTTTGTTTTGCCATATAAATTATCCTTGTATTTGATTCCAGGATATCCAATGATTCCTAATATTATCCTAGATTAATATTCGCTGATTATTCTAGGATTTATTGCTAGGAATATTGCTAGGACTAATTTAGTAGAAAAAATGACTAACTTATTGTCAGTGTGTAAATTTATTTGAAATTAATACTAAAATAGTGAAATTATAATTATAAGCGTCAACGTGATTGACACAAAAATAATAATAATAATGGCCAAAAACTGTAGGGAGTGAGAAACGGCTTATTGTGCGAGAGAGATCTTATCCCTACTCCGTGCTGTTGACTGGGTCAGAAGTGACACCGGTAGACGCCTGGCGGGGATAACTGATCAGTTATCGACCGAGGTTGAAACTTATTGAATTACAAATATCGCTTTTAAAAATAAGGGTTGATGGTAGAAGGGTGAAAATTTAGGGTTGTATGTATTTTTTAATGCCACATCATAAAAAAATAAAAATAAAATATTTTGGCCTAAAATTAAAAAAGAATTGGGGTGGACCACCCTTTTCACTTAGGGGTATTAAAATAGATAACAACCTATTCTCAGACCTGCTGAGTATATATATAAAATTTCATCAAAATCGGTGAAGCCTGTTCGGAGGATTATGTTAACTAAAACTGTGACAAGAGAATTTTATATATCAGATGTATTTCAAATAAAAATTAATATGCTATTTTATTTCTTATTGAATTAATATAAGTTTATATCGTCTTAGTTACGCTAACTATTAAAAAAACTACCTCGGGGGAATTAAGATAATACGTCAAGTATAATAAGTCATAATTCTCTCTTCCTTTTATAGGTAACAACTATGACAATAGACAATAGAGATTTTGAGTAATAAAGTAAAATAGAAATGGACATTCATCTAATTACTCTAATAACTTGTTAATAATAACAAGAGAGCAGTTTGATCGATATCCTCTGCTACAATATTTTTCTGTCCCAACCACTGAAGTTATATTTTATATTCCTTTTGGTAAACGACACTCGGATTTTTTTTTACTTTGTTCGATAGTAAATGATACTCTGAATAGAGTGAAAGATTATATGTCAACTTTTGACATTTTCGCATAAGGTATATTAGAAATTGTAACATGCGGTTCATAACGACAATTTAACTTGAAATACCAAGTGTGTTGTACCAAATTATTCGTAAAAAAATGATTTTTCCAAATATGATAATGAACTATCCTTGATCCATTTGAAAAAATTGAGATATGATTAAAAATACGATTTAGGCATCTTTTAACCGGCTACAACAAGACACGAAAAACATTAGATGATCAAATCTATTTTTCCAAGGGTCCTTGATTAAAAATTAGCGTTTTTTATACAGCCATGACACTCTAGATTGAAATTTAGAATACGAGTTTTTTTAAAGCGAAAATGTCAAAAGTTGACATATGATATGTCATTCTATTCAGAATGTAATTTTCTCTCAAATGAAGTAAAAATATACCGATGGTGCCATTTAAAAAACAAAATTTGTAGTCATTTCCGGTGAAACAGCAAATAACCAAAAACAATTAATTACGTCTATCGATCCTAATTTATGTTATATAAATCTCGTTTTTTATCTGAAAAAATAAAAAAGTTATAGAGGTAAGCCTCTTTTAACACGCACCCGATAAAATAATTTACTATTTCATAGATTTTTTTGGAGAAATAATATTCCAGTAACTACCCAATTAACAAAAAAAAACATTCTGTCAAACAGTCCCAGGCGCACAATCGGCCCTCTTCAAACCAGCCAGTAAATAAGTTTTCGGCAAGTTGAGACGTTTTTCCAACTTCATAACTTTAAAATCTCGACTGAGGTGGCCGGGCGGCGGCACTAAAAACGGCAACTACAATTGGTATCTCCGGCTTTTCCGAGTGGAATGTAACCGAGAAAAGCTTTTATGAGGGAACGTAAAAGTTGCCGAATCGTTCGATAACTTTATTTGACGTTGCTAAAACTTGATCTAGATAACACAACCAGGAAAAACTGTTTTATGGGCGTATTATGGTCTGGAGGCGATTCAGCTGGTTTGTGCTAAGGATATTGCTGTTCGTCAACATCTGATTAAGAGTTGAATGTTTTAGTCTCAAAAGTTATGTTATAAAAATCGTTTTAGAATTTCTTTGGTACGTCTTTTGAATATAATTTTATATTTTATTTATAATATTTTGATAGTCAATATACAGGGTGCTACAAATTTGAGGTACGAGCATTGGTAACTCGGTAACCGTAATAGATACGAACATGTTAAATTAAAGTTGCCGCTTTGGGATGTTCACCAAGATAATATCGCAAAAAAGTTTTAAAATTTCGCGATTACTGAGTTCTTTGGAACTGATATTTTGAAATCAATTTTATTTTTTCTCCTTGTCGTTACTTTTTTTCAGAAAATCAAAACCACTGCATTCATAGCCACTTTCTGCTAGGCTATCCGATTTTTGATAGTATTTTTAGATTTCAAATCAGCTGGATAATTTGTGGAAATACAGAGGCCAAACTCTTAATTTTTTTATATGGACCTGCATTTTTTTATTTCAGGTTTTGTAAGAACTCGCTCCTTTGAGTACAATGATATGCCACACTTACTATTTTTTTGTTTTGGAAATTTAACAATTTATTTAAACTAATTTCAGGTCCGGCTCGGTTTTTTTTTTGTTATTTAATATATTCATCGTTACAATATTATTGATAAGCTTTCAAACTTAACAGTGACGTGCGTTGAATACGGAAAATCATAAAAAATAATAATAAAATAATAAAAAATAATATAAATAAAATGTAACATAAACAATCAAATCATTTTCCGGGAAGATGTATTGAAAATGGTGGAGCAGTATAATGGCCAGCGAGGTTCCTGGACCGTCTGATGACGTCAAGTAATTCGACAGGTCTAAATTTTACAAAAAAGTGAAATCAACACATCTCGGTTACAATAAAGAGTACAAAATGCATTCTAAAGTATAAGAAGAAGATCTATTCAAAAGCTATAAGTAAAATTGAACGAAAAATAAATTTGTGTAATAGGGAGGGTGGTGGTAAACCTTTCGAACATGTAGACTATGTAAAGCATTAGAAATTAGTTTGTAGTATACCCCACGATATTAATCGTAGTTAATTTATTTATAACAACTACTATTAATATTATGCAAATGGCGAATTATTAGATCGTACACTGAGAATTTTAAATTCACAATAAGAAAAGTTAAAAATAATATCTTTAAATTGCTGATCTGGATATTATTTATTTGAATCTTTCAATTGGCCCACAATTTTCCTTATTCAATGTTAATTAGCACTGATCAATATTGTAGCGATGAATATAATCAGATTAAATAATTTAAAAAACAGAGTGGAACTTGAAATTTTTTTAAATGATAATTAAATAGTTTTGTTGCTGTTAAGGTACCCAAAAAAAGTATAAAGTGTTGCATATTATTGTACTCAGGAGACCGAGTTCTTTCATAATCTGATATAAAAATGCAGATCCGTATTTAAAAAAATTAAGTTGGCCTCTGTATCTCACAAATTATCAGCTAATTTCAAAATCTAAAAATACTACCAGATAGCCCTAATAAAGTGGCTATGAGAATGTGCAATTGGTTTTTTGATTTTCTACAAAGTAACGACAGGAAAAAATAAAATTAGTTTTCAAAAAATCCGTTTTTTCCAATAAACTCAGCAATCTTTGAAATTTTTAAAAATATTTTGATGACATCTTGGTGAACAGCCCAAGGCGCAACTTTGTCCTAAATTAACCATTTTCGTATCTATTACGGTTTCCGAAATACCAATGCTCGTACCTCGAATTTGTAGCACCCTGTATAGTTACTAAATTAATTTGCGTTAAGCTTCATTCGAAAATAAATTAGTAGTTTCAATTACACTTTATATTTTTTAGTTTACGATCATTCACAATATTTAAAAAAACAATTAAAATTAATAGAATATCCTAGCAACAGCTTGCGTTCGTCAGTTGTATCCATAGAGAAAGCCTAATATTTAGCTTATAAAACAATCAACTTTTGATTTATAATCACAATTTCTCTTGAAATCAAAGGCCAAAATGACATTTCTTGCAAATTTTGAAGTATTATTAGTGGAAAAGTTAAGTTTGATAACTTTTTCTACTAATTGAAAATGTCTACCACTACTTTTGACGTTCTGAATGTTTACATTGAAATTAAAGGAACAAACTTCTACGCTAATTGACACCACTAATTTATTCCACTAACAAAGACTTAAAGCTTCATTCAGAACCTCGCAATTAGTGGAATAAAGTTGTTCATAGTAGAACTTTCGCAGCACATTTTTTTGTGAAACAGTTCATAGTAGAACTTTACGCCTAGAAGAACGGCCCTATATATACGATCAGAAAACTAGAGGAAGAATAGATAAGGCTGATATGAAAAATGAAGCGAAGGAGATATTACATCAACAGTGGCAAAGAAGCTGGGATGAGGCGTATGGTGGAAAATGGACACATATGTTAATCCCGAATATAAGAAGATGAACTTAACGAAAGCACGGACAGGTAGACTATTATCTTTCCCAGATACTTAGCGGCCACGGAGCTTTCGAACACTATTTATATCGCTTCAAGAAAAGAGCTAGTGCGTCCTGTAAATATTGCAGCAGTGCCATCGACAATGTCAGTTACACTATTTTTGAATGCTTGGCCTGGGAACCAGGTAGATTAGAAATCAAAAGGATTTTTAAGTTACCCTTTAAACAAGAAAACTTAATATACTCTATTGTGGAGGACGAAGATATATGGGAGGCTTTCATGTCGTTTATATCACAAATACTAAGACAGAAAGAGCTTGATCAACGAAGGGCTGAAGAATGACTTGACCAAAGTTCCAGCGCAGTTTGTCAAACAAATCGGTTGGAATTTTTTTAAATCAACAAAAATACGAGTAGCGGAAAAAGGGGCCAAATGGAATTTTTTTAGTCGGTAGGAATCCGGCACACCTCGGTCGCTATAACAACAGACCAGAAAATCTTACCTGATTTTTACCATCTCCACAGAAAAAAAAATAAAACTTAGACATGAAAAGAAAATAGAGAAAGATTGTCAAAGTTGTAATGGGTCAATTGACAGGGAATTGTAAGATGATAGGTTCTTCGTATTAGGCAATGCGAAGCCTTTGACAAAGATGATGATGATGATGATTCTTAACCTCTTAGTTTACATCTATTCTGATTTCTAGGAAAAAATGTTTAAGAATAGCAGTCACTAAGTTGGACAAGTTGCCTGCAGTGCCTGCACGGTATAGTTTGCGCAAACTAGAAGGAACACTGTCAAGAGAGTAGAGAGTTCAAGAGATGGTTTTAAATTTCCATAACTATCAAAGTATACAACATAATTATCATTTTTAATGTAAGCAGTCCAGTGGGATCCTTCATTTTGCCTTCTTGTCTAAATTAACAACGCCACACTCTTTTTAAGATATTGTATTTGGAAGTTCATCAAGCATAAATACACCCCTGAAATTGGGTATTTTCATTAGCTTTGCATATTTTATAATGTCAATATTTGTAAGCGGTTTATGTGGAAAACTTATGTTAATCTTTTGGTCTTTTTTTATACCAAGTTTACCCCCCTTATGTGGTTTAATAAATAGTCCTTGTCCTTTATAAGGTTTAACAAATAATCCCTTTCCTTTAGAAGTACCCTCCATTGCTAAATTATGGCTATGTATTTCTTCTAACTGTTCTTTAGATGCTTTAGCATCGTTTACTGCTTTGGCAATTCCTGCAGTATTTCCACCAAGTGCACCTAATGCTCCCAATATCGGGAGCAAAAGAGGTAAAAATCCTCCAATTTTTTTAGGTGTTCGAATGATACGCTTTTTCTTCATGTTAAGCTTTCCACCTTTCTTTGTTTTCTTTCTATTTAAGCCCATTCCAAGCTTTTGCTTTCCCTTGATTATGGAAGCAACACTTAAGGCAGCTACTTTTTCACCGAGAGAAGAATCCTTAGCTTTTACTCTATTCCAAGCCTGATCTTCTAACAATTTATCAGATGCGTGTCTTTTAGATAAATCTTCAGACTGAGAGTATGCTATATCATGTCCTTTACAAGCAGTATCCAATGGGTTTATACCAACATCTCCTCTGGCTATTCTCTTCTCCAATTTTGTATCAGGTCCACAGTAGTTATATCCTGGTATATGAAGTTCGAAGGGAAGCTTGGTAATTAGTTTGTTTACTAAACCAAGACCTTTTTTTCGTCTCCTATTTATAGTTTTATGCACGCTGGAGTGATGCACAATCATTAAAATGTATTTAAGTACTAAAAACAAACTACTGCTGCTAGGGTATAAATACTTTTACACCATTAAATTTAAGTATGAGGATCGAAAAACAAAATTTCTCTTTACCAATAAAGAGCCATAATGAAAAAGTTTCACACAAACAATTTAGAAAACATGATGCTTTGTCTGGTAGTGGTTCGAAAAGAGGATTAATTGTTGGTTGTAGTGGAAGTGGTAAAACTAATGTTATGCTAACATTGCTCGAACATCCTAATGGTATTAGGTTCGAAAATGTTTATATATATTCAAAATCATTAGATCAACCAAAATATAACTATTTAAGAGAACTTCTAGAACCTATGAAAGAAATTGGATATTTTGAATATGATAATGATGAACATATTATATCACCTCATAAAATAAAGCCAAATTCTGTTATTATCTTCGACGATATTCCTTGTCACAATCAAACCATTATTCGTGATTATTTTACACATGGTAGACATACAAACACAGATTGTTTTTTCATATTTCAGGGCTACTCTTCTATTCTTAAACAACTAATTCGTGAAAATTCAAATTTACTGATTTTATTTAAACAAGATTCTTCGAGTTTGAAACATATATATAACGATCATTGTATGATAGATATGACATTTGATAAGTTTTAAAATATTTGCGCTAAATGTTGGAAAGAACACTACGGATTTCTTGTAATTGATAAAGATTGTGAATTAAATAACGGCAGATATAGAAATAAATTTGATTCCTATATTTATATATAAGACCACTTTTAGACGTGACTTTTCCTCATTTATAAACTATCTAACATGGATAAACGTTTAGCTAAAGAGTTGATAAAATCAAGGCAATCGAAAGTATCGTATGCTAAAATCAGCAGCATCTACAAAACAGTCAGAATTAGAACAGACTTACACACCAATAACACAACCTCTACAAGAACTAGTCTCAGCTATTGGAAAATCAGATTACTTACACATAAAAGAAGAACCCGTTCACAAAAGTTAAAATTACTCCGAAAACTGGGAAAATTCCTATATTACCACATGAAACTCCATCATTTTTCAACAGATCAATAGAATCTGTAAGTCAGATTATGATTCCGTTCGTGGAGATATCAAGTGACGAATTATTTTTTTTATTGCTTATTGTTAAAGAAAAATCAGCTAAATAAACGGTATCGACCGAAGTGGTGTAAGAACTGGCTTTTAAATAGAAAACCATTTTCTTGTACGCATAATTTTTTCTGTTTCTATCGGAATAATATTTCGATTTTATCTTCCATAGGCATGACAACGATCAATATATTTCAATGAAACTCCTCATAAACTCCTTATTGGAATAAGTACGCATATCAGACATTTTGTAAGAGTTGATAAATATTAACACAAAACCCACAAAAGTCACAAAACTGTAGCTTGAACTCGCTGATACCGTCTACACGTATGATATCACCGCACAAACTGGTTTGCGCAAACTAAAATCTTTTAGCAGCGCGACGTTTACGCAGGCCGCACTTGTTGGTTTGTGCGTGCTACCGTTTTACCGTCTACACACAGCGAGTTCCTGATACAAACAGGTTTGTGCAAGTAAGCTGGCGGTAAAGTTTGTACGTGTAGCCGGCCCTTAAGATTACAACCTAATAAAAATTCATGATTATTCTTACCTGAAATATAATTTTAATCAAGTCTCGATTTTAAAGCAATCCCAAGCCTAAACAGTATTGTGATATCTTACTCCGATAAGCAAAACAAAAGCTGCTTCATCTCTGATAAAGAACGTCGTAAAGAAAACAAAACAAAGCTGCTATTTCGAACGATAGGAGACGAAACATTATTTTAATATTCACATTGAGACATTTTATGTTACGATTCGAAGCTAAAACGCCCGTATAATTTTGTCTTTTTGTGTATTTTAACGACGCGCAGTGAAAAAGGCAAAATGCAAAAAATACATAAAAATTCCTTTTTATTTCAGCTGCAAAAACGTCTGTTAATTTA
>NW_022146768.1:22588-29647 GCF_002938485.1 Sitophilus oryzae
CCTCCAAACGTTGTCTTTTTTAATTCGATATATCTGCTTATCACTAAAAAGCCACTGTTTCTGTTTCAGTCTAACCCAGTAGTTTCCCAAGTAGCATTTTTGGACACATTTTAGGTAATGTTTCTAATAATTGTGTCTGTTTCTTGACACAAAATGGAAACGGTATGCCACAAATAGGAAGCATTTTCGAAACCTATATATTTTATATGGCTTTATTTCATGTGTTTTCAATGTGGTAGCACTAGGCATTTTCTGAAATGTTTCGATGCGGAATCAAAACTATTAGAGAAAATATTTTCTGCAATTTTTGTCCAAAATATTCCCGTTTTCAGCAGTCACGGTTTCCAAATGTGGAGAAACAAAATACCAAACTAAAATAGTCTATATCTGTGTGTGGATTTCAAAATGAAAACAGCCATCAACAAAGTCGACCTCCGCAATAATTTTCTTGTCTTAAAATCTTTGTTTTTAGGTTTTCTCGCATAAAAAATGTCGGGCAAAAGCAAATTGATCGTTTAATTTAATAATGTACTTTTATATTTTTAATGGCCTCTCTATATATTATTATTTGTTGCTACAAAATATATTTTTGCTTGAAATATAGATTCTTATTTATTATATCTTGTTCTGAAAATAAACATATATAAATCAATGTAAGTAGAACACGTTCTTATGAGTTTAAAAGCTCAACAGACGATAAAAATATATTTTTTTAGTTAAAAACGCTATCACTAGTCAACATGGCGAAATTTTAATTCATTATTTTAGTTTTTGACATGGAGTCGGACACAAATCATCTACATTATATCATATTTGTGTCTAAAAAGAGAGAAACCCATGTTACTAAAATTAATCTTCAATAAATGGAAACCTTGTTACCAAAATGTTTTGATTTAGACCTGTGTAGAAATTTCGAACTAGTCACTTGTCAACAGCGCCCATCAAAAATTCTGGTCCAAATAATAAATAATATTTTTATTTACTTATTATAACACAATTAAAACATAAAAACATGTATTCCATTGTGGAAAAAAGAAAAAAGAAAACGTTTGCTGGTAACATTTTTCTTCGGTCTCCAATTGGGTTTGGGTAGTGGCTGTTATTACATTTATTCATAAAACAAATTATCTCTGTGATACGTATAATAAATAATTTTAAAATCGCATAAGAAAAATATCTGTATTTGTACTCACCATAATATGTCCTTCCTTCTGCTTTTTTTAATTATATTACTATAAAAACTTGAAGAATGCTTAAATGCAGAACAAAAACCAAACAATTAAAGTAAGGTTATGTTCTCGTATTTTACGGAATATCATATAAATTATGGAAACTTTTCAGGCACAAAACGGGTACAAAATCTGTAAATGTGAGCCACGTCTGTTTCTTAAAAGTTTTCAATAATTTGTGACACTAAGATCTTTATTGTTCTAGCTTACGTAGGGAAGCCATATTTCGGTAAAATGTTTCGAAACAAAAATGATTTATGTTACGAAACATATGTATCAAAAATGTGACGAAACTGTTTTGCAATGTTTCCCAGCAGATATTTTGTTTCGATTTTGTGTCTAAAAATGCTACTTGGGTTTTGTATATTTCTGTTCACCCATTACAGTTGAGGTTTGGAATCTTTGGTGTTACATAGCAAAATAAAACGCTAAATCACCACAATACACCATTTTGATGTATTGTGGTGATTTAGTGTTTTATTTTGCTCTAAAAATGCTACTTGGGTTTTGTATTTTTCTGTTCGTCCAGCCTTTTCTAAAATTGAATCTTTGTTAAATTCTATTACCGTTCTTTGTTTTATTTTTGCGTAGCATTTCAGCAGCACCTTTCTCTCCACTATACAGCTCTTTTTTCTTATTGTGCACATCTCCGCTTATGTCCAAATAACGTGTAACGAGTTTAAAACTAATTTAGCGTAACGCATTATTTGCTGGATTAAATTAAAACCGGGGAAAAGGAATTTCGTTCGTTTATAAAACGGCCCGAGGTTGAGTAATTAAAAACTTTATATATGGAGAAGAGCATAAAAATCTTTTATGTAATTAAGAGAAAGAAAAATCAATATTAAAATTTGTTTGGTTTAGTTCATCCACTCAAACATTTTATATCTATTTAAATCTGATTCTCTTTGAAAATAATATATTATTTGAAAGGTTTACGCTAAGGCCGTTTGTTTTCCTCGTAAAACACAAATAAAGACACCAAAAATAAAAAATTGTGTGTGCAATATGTGCATTTAGAGGCATCGGTTCGAAATGTCGAGGCGTCATACTGTAGCACGTCTCCAATTACCTGCAACCGAAATTGACCCACATTTTTCTTCAATATCAAATCGTTAGTCCCACTCTGATGAAGATATCAACGAAACGTCGCACAGTGCTTCGTCCCATGGACAAAAATCAAAAAATAAGTTAAAATTTACTAACATCTGAATATATAATTTTATACTTATAGCAATGTTCAACCATCCTGTATATTATTTTTCATATGCAGCGTTTTTGTTAGCAAATATTTTCACTAAAAATAAATTTTGCGATCATTATCTCATCAGTGAAAAAGAATAACATTCATAGTAGTTCTGTATATTATGGAGTTAAACGGGTACGTACTTAATTGAAAGCCACTATGGATATTGTTAAACAAGGTATGTACTTTAAATTTATTACTAAACAAGTTCGTGATTGTTTAGTTTTTATTTATTTTTAAGATGATTCTTAAATGGGTATAAAAATTTTACGTTTTCAAACTTCAAAAAGGCATTTAAAAAAAACATATCAAAACATATCGTATTTATTGAATATTTTTGTTGCCATATTCATACACTTTTAATTTTTGTATAGTTCATCTGCGTCTGCTTGCGACGAACTTTATTTTATAATACTTTTCAGATGGAGTAAAATTGATAAGCAATGCCGATCTGGCTAATACTTGGCTTGATCATAAGGACAAGAACTCAAAATTATTTGTATGTCAAAAAATATGTTCTTATTAGATATTGATAAACCTTCCAGTCAAATGAGACACCACTTGTGCCTGAAAAAGTCCACTATGTTGGAGCGAAACGTCGCATAAAAAAAGTATCCATCTTTCAATTTATTATAAAATCTCATACCCAAGAAAAGGAAAAAATAATATATGAATATGGTCTATTAAAGAGGTAACTATTAACATCCGAACCCTTCATACCGACAAAATGAACAGTAACAACGCGAAAAAGTAACATATTAGAAAATGATGTACATAAATATCTTATATGTGAGGATAGTTCATCTACCTGTGATTTGGATACTATAGATTTGGAAGATTCTGTCAGCAGTGATTCTCCTGAATCAGAGTAGTTACGATCTATGCATTTTTTTGTCCTAAAGTAAATTTATAGTATCTTAAGTTTTTTTTTAATTAAATATAACATTAATGTTTCTTTTTCATTAAAGAAAAACATTTTTATCTTATATTAGGCTTATATTGTAGGAATCTTGTTCTAATGTTATTTCAATTTTTTTTTTTATCACAGGAATTTATTTAATACTTACACCGTTTTCATACTATAACTTATTATTTGCTTAGATGGAACACAGCTCCAACATTATTATTATTTATAAGATTTTTTTTTCATAAACGTGGGACTAAGAACATCATCATTTAGTACAATGAGAGTACTCATCATTTGTGTCAAATAAACCTAGTTTGAATAAATTGCTTACAATAAAAGAGAAGTTTTGGATTTTTGTCCTCTAGAGCCATATGTTCGAAGCACTGTGCGTCGTACCTAACGTTGCAGGTGACTGTGTGCACCGTCGCTCACATAGCCTACGCATCAAATTTGGTCGCAATCAGACGACATCAATTTTTGACGTTTCTTATGCCAAACCTCACTGTCACAGTGACACGTGTCGTACACGGTCAACTTGGCCTTGGTCCAATCTATCGATATGCCAAATTTCATTTAAATATGACGATTTTTTTATTTGATTCATTGATGATGGGGTTTCGTAGTGCACGAAACGTCGTCAAAATATCATGAAAATGGGGCTCAAAGAGTACAGTACGTTCTGAGTTTCAGCCCCCCAGCTCACATAGGGCCCGAGTTAAGACGCTCCAGGATCGTTACCACTTTTCCTCTCGCGTCTCGTGTGTTACGGGCCTCAATTTCTGCTCCCATAGCGCGTAAAGAAGTTTCAGTTCAATAAATCAAATCACTACTAGCATTTAACTCATACTTTGTGTATTATACCCTCTCAGAATGTTTTACTATTAATTTATTTTCTTATATTGCATTCTTTTACTCTTTTAGAAAATATTTATTATTAAAATTCGTTTAAACTGACACAAACTTTAATATAAACGAAAGCAGAGATGTTAAGTTTACGTCTCCTTAGTCTGAAAGAACAGAAATGAAAAATTTACGGACATTTTACGTGCTGTTTTGTAAGTATTAATATTAAAATAAATGTTTTAGTCGGGTAAATAGATAAAATACAATTTTTGGCGTTTAGTAATTGTTATAGTAGAAATAAAATATATACATATTTTTAGACCAATAATCCTTATAATTTTGAAATTTTACAGGACGAAAAAAATGGTACTGAAAAATATTAGAACCTATTGGTACTTAAATACCGGTTGCTATATATTGTGGAACTTTCCATAATTGAATTGCTCTTGATTTTATTAATTTAATTTGATGCGAATAGTAGTAGATGGAGCTAAAAGCAACGTCAATCACTCTTGTCACGAATTCAACCATTAGGTTGCATATCTTACCAATTGTTTCAGTAGTGGTACGGATCGATGTGTACGACTACCGCACGATGGCGAGATCGTCTAGATCTCGTCATTCTAGCAGTACTTTTGGTACTCAAGTGCGATTTCTACGTTTTGTTTATCAGAACGAAGGCATGGTACGAAGGTGCCAACATCTTAATGCAGAATATAGTACACTTGTAGGGGTTAAGGCTTTTTTACTCCTCTGTAATTTATTATATTTTATTAGAATGTAATTTCAAATAAATATTGACTAAAATAAATAATCAGTAATTTATATTTTAGTACCTCTAGAATTCATGGACGTTTTTCGAACAAATAACAGTTTACAACAAGAGAAAATGGCAACAAAAAGCGAAATCCATAGTTGTAAACAGCAATAACGCTTTTTGCATTCGAATGGTGTCACGTTTATCCCTTTTTACTAGACGCCAGATTGTGGCGCCGAACACGAAAACATTACAAAAGAGCTTTTTAAGGTTGGCAGAACGGTATTACAAAAGGTTAATGCAAAACACGACAGTTTCGGGGTAGGAATGGTATAGTTTAATCGTTACTGATTTACTAAACACCTCCATACCGCAGAACATTCTTTTTATATTATTATATCATTTTTAAAACCGTTTAGTACATCAAATTATTTTAATTGTTTTGTTTTTAATGTATTCTACTGTTTTTTGTACTGTTAATTTAATTTCTTTTATTTTTATTTTGTCAATAATTATTGTTGTTCATAATTTTATGTCTTCATGGCTAAGAACTTTCTGAGTTATAAATAACTATATAGTCTCAGGACTTTGACAAAAGTCATTTTCTGAGACTGTTTTACAGAGGTTAGTCCTCCATCTCCGATATCAGCTGTACCCAAAGTTTATGGCACGAATAATTGTAGTCTCGGAGCAATCAGTGATGAGGTGTTCTGGTGTTGTCTCATTTTCCACAGAATCTGCATTCGCTGCTGCTTCTGAGCTTCAATCTACTGAGATGCTTATGGAGGAGACAGTCTCTCCTGTTCTAAACCCCATGACAATAGAAAGATTGTTCTGGCTTAAATCAAGGAAAATCTTTGATTTTCTCCGTCGGAAGTCCTGAGAAATTTTAGAGTTTCTTAGACCGTAGGAGGATTCCCATTCAGGTTTCAAATGAACCTTCCAGGTTCTTGAGTTCTATTTTTTTGAAGTTTCCACTTGAAGCAGAACGGTTCTGGTCCAGTTAGTATTTTTTTTTGTTGGCTCTTCATTATGGAAGCTTTGAAATTGCACACACTTTAGCCTAGGTAAAAATATTAATAGATTTATCAAACTATTATTTCCAGATGTTTGAAATACATTTTGCTAAATAATCATTATTTTTTATTCAGCCATTTTTCACCGAAAGCACTATTTGTAGCGTTAACTTTACGATAGCGCAGTTAAAATTTGTAAATCTATGACTAATAGAGTCTTATTTTATAGACTTTGTGGGCTACTAGATGACAATAGAAGGACGTTTAAGAAGCAAAAGGCAATAATTTAAAATATCTGTTTAGATAAAAATTTTTAATCAATAGTATATAAATGGAAAGTATAAGCATCGACTATATTTTGTTATTTTTTTCTCAGATGTCCATATGAAAACCTTTTATAAATAATACAAATAAGTAAAATATAAGATATACAAAGCAAACCAAACAAGTTCTTTTTACATTTAAAAAATATGTTTTATTGGACGAATAACACAATCAAAACTGGTAAATTTTCATAAAAATAAAGAAAAAATCTAAAAAATTGACGTCGATTCATTGTTTTTTGCATCAGTACCGATCGCTGAACAGAATTTTGAATCGTTTAATATTTTCTGTATATTTCCAAAACCAAAGCAATTTACACATCTTGTACGTTTCATAGCAATGTATGAATAGTTTATAGTAGGCCAGATTATTATTTAAAGAGGGATTTAATTCTGTTAACGAGTATAAGCCAATCTATTTCGATGGTTGTTTTCTCAAATCCAAAATTTATAATATATCATTTATAATTAACAACCACGTGCTATACCTCTGTTAATAATTTACAAGCTCCCTTACAGCAAAATAAAAAAAACTATTTTGGTCGCTTTGTAGGGTTTATTTTAGAGTTAACTTCACTCTATTATGTCTCTCTATATCTGTCCTATCGACATGGTTCTAAATATTTTGTACGTTAACTAAAAATAGATATGGTATTGATTAAAATAGAGTTTACAAAAATACATTTACAAAAAGGGACATTAAATGTCAAAGCAATACGTAACTGAACGAAGACTGAG
>NW_022146768.1:36462-54031 GCF_002938485.1 Sitophilus oryzae
TTGTTGTATCGTTCAGTTACGTATTGCTCATTACAATAATAATGACCGCTCTCAATTTTCAAACCGCCGGTCTCAATAATTGACTGGGAATACATCCTTGCCACTTTCTTAGGTTACAAAGCTGCGGCATTCGTCTTCCACGGACACTTTTCCGGTCTAAGCCTAGTTATGAACCGCCATGTTCTTTTCAGTTTGCCTTTCCAGGCGTTGCTTTGAATCACAGTTCTTTGTTATTATTCAGAGATTTATATTTACTATTAAAGCCCAAAAAAGTTAAAGCTAATCCTAAATGATTTATATTAAAATTAATTGAGTTACAGTTGAAGTTGGAATCTTTAGTGTTACAACGCCAAAATAAAACATGGCATTCACCACAATACATCAAAACACTTTACTTTTGCACTGGACGCACGTTTCGCTTACCGTTCGCTTACCCCTCATTATCAACAGATGATTAAGACTTCTAAACTAATATCAACAAATTGAGATTTCAAAACCGAGCGTAGCAATTAATTACAAGAAACAGATTAATAGGATGCAAATTGGAAGGAATTGGGCCATTATCTCTGTTAATACTATCTTCAAATTTATTAATTTTGGCCTCTCTTCCTTCCATCTCAGTCTCCTTCTAAAGACGAGGAAGAGATATACCTCCAAACGTTGTCTTTTTTAATTCGATATATCTGCTTATCACTAAAAAGCCACTGTTTCTGTTTCAGTCTAACCCAGTAGTTTCCCAAGTAGCATTTTTGGACACATTTTAGGTAATGTTTCTAATAATTGTGTCTGTTTCTTGACACAAAATGGAAACGGTATGCCACAAATAGGAAACATTTTCGAAACCTATATATTTTAGATGGCTTTATTTCATGTGTTTTCAATGTGGTAGCACTAGGCATTTTCTGAAATGTTTCGATGCGGAATCAAAACTATTAGAGAAAATATTTTCTGCAATTTTTGTCGAAAATATTCCCGTTTTCAGCAATCACTGTTTCCAAATGTGGAGAAACAAAATACTAAACTAAAATAGCCTATATCTGTGTGGATTTTAAAATGAAAAGAGCCATCAACAAAGTCGACCTCCGCAATAATTTTCTTGTCTTAAAATCTTTGTTTTTAGGTTTTCTCTCATAAAAAATGTCTGGCAAAAGCAAATTGATCGTTTAATTTAATAATGCACTTTTATATTTTTAATGGCCTCTCTATATATTATTATTTGTTGCTACAAAATATATTTTTGCTTGAAATATAGATTCTTATTTATTATATCTTGTTCTGAAAATAAACATATATAAATCAATGTAAGTAGAACACGTTCTTATGAGTTCAAAAAAGCTCAACAGCCGATAAAAATATATATTTTTAGTTAAAAACGCTATCACTAGTCAACATGGCGAAATTTTAATTCATTATTTTAGTTTTTGACATGGAGTCGGACACAAATCATCTACATTATATCATATTTGTGTCTAAAATGAGAGAAACCCATGTTACTAAAATTAATCTTCAATAAATGGAAACCTTGTTACCAAAATGTTTTGATTTAGACCTGTGTAGAAATTTCGAACTAGTCACCTGTCAACAACGCCCATCAAAAATTCTGGTCCAAATAATAAATAATATTTTTATTTACTTATTATAACACAATTAAAACATAAAAACATGTATTCCATTGTGGAAAAAAGAAAAAAGAAAACGTTTGCTGGTAACATTTTTCTTCGGTCTCCAGTTGGGTTTGGGTAGTGGCTGTTATTACATTTATTCATAAAACAAATCATCTCTGTAATACGTATAATAAATAATTATAAAATCGCATGAGAAAACTATCTGTATTTGTACTCACCATAATATGTCCTTCCTTCTGCTTTTTTTAATTATAGTACTATAAAAACTTGAAGAATGCTTAAATGCAAAAACTGCAAAACAAAATCCAAGCAATAAAGTAAGGTTGTGTTCTCATATTTGACAGCATATCAAATAGCCATTTTAACAATTTTTTGCCTGCAAATAAATTATGAAAACTTCTCAGACACAAAACGGGTACAAATACCGTAAATGTGAGCCACGTCTGTTTCTTAAAAGTTTCCAATAATTTGTAACATTAAGATCTTTATCGTTCTAGCTTATGTAGCGAAGCCATATTTTTGTAAAATGTTTCGAAACAAAAAGTGATTTTTGTTTCAAAACATATGTATAAAAAATGTGACGAAACTGTTTCGCAATGTTTCTCAGCAGAGATTTTGTTTCGATTTTGTGTCTAAAATGCTACTTGGGTTGTGAATTTATCTGTTCACCCAGCCTTTTCTAAAATTGAATTTTTGTTAAATTCTATTACCGTTCTTTGTTTTATTTTTGCACTATACAGCTCTTTTTTCTTATTGTGCACATCTTCGCTTATGTCCAAATAACGTGTAACGAGTTTAAAACTAATTTAGCGTAACGCATTATTTGCTGGATTAAATTAAAACCGGGGAAAAGGAATTTCGTTCGTTTATAAAACGGCCCGAGGTTGAGTAATTAAAAACTTTATATATGGAGAAGAGCATAAAAATCTTTTATGTAATTAAGAGAAAAGAGAAAATCAATATTAAAATTTTGTTTGGTTTAGTTCATCCACTCAAACATTTTGTGTCTATTTAAATCTGATTCTCTTTGAAAATAATATATTATTTGAAAGGTTTACGCTAAGGCCGTTTGTTTTCCTCATAAAACACAAATAAAGACAACAAAAATAAAAAATTGTGTGTGCAGTATGTGCATTTAGAGGCATCGGCATCGGTTCGAAATGTCGAGGCGTCATACTGTAGCCCGTCTCCAATTACCTGCAACCGAAATTGACCCACATTTTTCTTCGATATCAAATCGTTAGTCCCACTCTGATGAAGATATCAACGAAACGTCGTACCTAACTTTGCAGGTGACTGTGTGCACCGTCGCTCACATAGCCTACCCATCAAATTTGGTCGCAATCGGACGACATCAATTTTTGACGTTTCTTATGCCAAACCTAGCTGTCACAGTGACACGTGACGTACACGGTCAACTTGGCCTTGGTCCAATCTATCGATATTCCAAATTTCATTTAAATAGGACGATTTTTTGATTTGATTGATGATGGGGTTTCGTAGTGCACCAAACGTCGTCAAAATATCATGAAAATGGGGCTCAAAGAGTACAGTACGTTCTGAGTTTCAGCCCCCCAGCTCACATAGGGCCCGAGTTAAGACGCTCCAGGATCGTTACCACTTTTCCTCTCGCGTCTCGTGTGTCACGGCCCTCAATTTTTACTCCCATAGCGCGTAAAGAAGTTTCAGTTCAATAAATCAAATCACTACTAGCATTTAACTCATACTTTGTGTATTATACCCTCTCAGAATGTTTTACTATTAATTTATTTTCTTATATTGCATTCTTTTACTCTTTTAGAAAATATTTATTATTAAAATTCGTTTAAACTGGCACAAACTTTAATATAAACGAAAGCAGAGATGTTAAGTTTACGTCTCCTTTAGCCTGAAAGAACAGAAATGAAAAATTTACGGACATTTTACGTGCTGTTTTGTAAGTATTAATATTAAAATAAATATTTTAGTCGGGTAAATATATAAAATACAATTTTTGGCGTTTAGTAATTGTTACATATTTTTAGACCAATAATCCTTATAATTTTGAAATTTTCCAGGACGAAAAAAATGGTACTGAAAATATTAGAACCTATTGGTACTTAAAGACCGGTTGCTATATATTGTGGAACTTTCCATAATTGAATTACACTTGATTTTATTAATTTAATTTGATGCGAATAGTAGTAGATGGAGCTAAAAAGCAACGTCAATCACTCTTGTCACGAATTCGACCATTAGGTTGCATATCTTACCAATTGTTTCAGTAGTGGTACGGATCGATGTGTACGACTGCCGCACGATGGCGAGATCGTCTAGATCTCGACATTCTAGCAGTACTTTTTTTTGGTACTCAAGTGCGATTTCTGCGTTTTGTTTATCAGAACGAAGGCATGGTACGAAGGTGCCAACATCTTAATGCAGAAATTAGTACACTTGTAGGGGTTAAGGCTTTTTACTCCTCTGTAATTTATTATATTTTATTAGAATGTAATTTCAATAAATATTGACTAAAATAAATAATCAGTAATTTATATTTTAGTACCTCTAGAATTCATGGACGTTTTCAAGCAACAAATAACAGTTTACAACAAGAGAAAATGGCAACAAAAAGCGAAATCCATAGTTGTAAACAGCAATAACGCTTTTGCATTCGAATGGTGTCACGTTTATCCCTTTTACTAGACGCCAGATTGTGGCGCCGAACACGAAACATTACAAAAGAGCTTTTTAAGGTTGGCAGAACGGTATTACAAAAGGTTAATGCAAAACACGACAGTTTCGGGGTAGGAATGGTATAGTTTAATCGTTACTGATTTACTAAACACCTCCATACCGCAGAACATTCTTTTATATTATTATATCATTTTTAAAACCGTTTAGTACATCAAATTTATTTTAATTTGTTACTGTTTTTTAATGTATTCTACTGTTTTTTGTACTGTTAATTTAATTTCTTATTTTTTTATTTTTGTCAATAATTATTGTTGTTCATAATTTTATGTCTTCATGGCTAAGAACTTTCTGAGTTATAAATAATCATATAGTCTCAGGACTTTGACAAAACTCATTTTCTGAGACTGTTTTGGCTAGAGGTTAGTTCTCCATCTCCGATATCAGTCGTACCAAAGTTTATGGCACGAATAATTGTAGTCTCGGAGCAATCAGTGATGAGGTGTTCTGGTGTTGTCTCATTTTCCTCACAGAATCTGCATTTGCTGCTACTTCTGAGCTTCAATCTACTGAGATGCTTATGGAGGAGACAGTCTCTCCTGTTCTAAACCCCATGACAATAGAAAGATTGTTCTTGCTTAAATCAAGGAAAATCTTTGATTTTTCTCCGTCGGAAGTCCTGAGAAATTTCTTAGAGTTTCTTAGACCGTAGGGGGATTCCCATTCCAGGTTTCGAATGGAGTCGTCCAGGTTCTTGAGTTCCGCTTTTTTTTTGGTTTCCACTTGGGAAGCAGAACGGTTCTGGTCCAGTTAGTATTTATTTTTTTTGTTGGCTTCATTATGGAAGTTTGAAATTGCACACACTTTAGCCTAAGTAAAAATATTAATAGATTTATCAAACTATTATTTCCAGATCTTTGAAATACATTTTGCTAAATAATCATTATTTTTTTATTCAGCCATTTTTCACCGAAAGCACTATTTGTAGCGTTAACTTTACGATAGCGCAGTTAAAATTTGTAAATCTATGACTAATAGAGTCATAATTTATAGACTATGTGGGCTACTAGATGACAATAGAAGGACGTTTAAGAAGCAAAAGGCAATAATTTAAAATTATCTGTTTAGTAAAATTTTTAATCAATAGTGTATAAATGGAAAGTATAAGTACTGATTATATTTTTGTTATTTTTTTCAGATGTCCATATGAAAACCTTTTATAAATAATACAAATAAGTAAAATATAAAGATATACAAAGCAAACCAAACAAGAATTTTTACATTTAGAAATATGTTTTATTTCACGAATAATACAATCAAAACTGGCAAATTTTCATAAAAATAAAGAAAAAAATCTAAAAAATTGACGTCGATTCATTGTTTTTTGCATCAGTACTGATCGCTGAATAGAATTTTGAATCGTTTAATATTTTCTGTGTATATTTCAAAACCAAAGCAATTTTAAACATCTTGTACGTTTCATAGCAATGTATGAATAGTTTATAGTAGGCCAGATTATTATTTAAAGAGGGATTTAATTCTGTTAGCGAGTATAAGCCAATCTATTTCGATGGTTGTTTTCTCAAATCCAAAATTTATAATATATCATTTATAATTAACAACCACGTTCTATACCTCTGTTAATAATTTACAAGATCCCTTTATAGCAAAATAAAAACTATTTTGGTCGCTTTGTAGGGTTTATTTTAGAGTTAACTTCACTCTATTATGTCTCTCTATATCTGTCCTATCGACATGGTTCTAAATATTTTGTACGTTAACTAAAAGTAGATATGGTATTGATTAAAATAGAGTTTACAAAAATACATTTACAAAAAGGGACATTAAATGTCAATAAATAAACCAATAATAAAAACTTTTAATATAGGAAATAATTAAGTAAATCAAATATAAGAGACCCGTTATCCAAAGATATTGTTTACTTCTTGCCAGGTTACTCTAAAAGGCATTTCTAATTTGACATTTACTTAAGAATATCCCTCGAAAGAATTTCAATTTAAGAATTCCATTTGAAACTAAGGAACGAGCCAAGGAATTTTTGGAACATTTTAATTATTATTTTATAAAACAAACAAAACTGAAAAACAGAGACTGTTTCCTCTCGCCCGGTTTTGCTCAAGGTAGAGCCAATATTTACCTTTTTTAACTTTGGGGAAAAGAACCAAGTTTGGTTTTAAAACCTCTTAAATCAATGTAATTAGGAATATTAATTTACCTGCTTATGGAGAAGGGAAGTTTATAACAGCGGAAATAAAATTTGGCTTATTTTGTTGACTTCTTTTTTGATTTTCTTTTAGACATTGAAACTTCTGTAATTTAATTTAATTATCATCATCATCATAATTTTCAGTCTATTCAACCATTTCCAATTTTTGTGTAGCCTCCCTCAGATATTTAGATACTCTGTAGTTGGTTCCATCTCAGGTTTGATCTTCTTCTAGGTCTCTTAATTCTTTCTGGGTACCATGCTGTAATTTTTGTAGTCCATATGTTGTCCGTTCTTCTTGCCAGATGTAATGCCCATTGCCATTTAAGGGATTTGACTCTGTGGATGACATCTATTGCCTGGATCTTTTGTCGTATCCACCCTATTCTTTTACGGTCTCTCTTGGTTATTCCCAGCATATTTCATTCCATTGAGCGTTGTGCGACCTGCAGTTTCCTTATGGTGTCCAGGTTTTGCATGCATAGGTCATGACTGTTTTTTTATTTGAAACAAAAAAACTAAATGTTTTCTCATTTAGATTTTTTTAGATTATTTATTTTAATAATGAATTTATTTCAGGAATATTATATTTATATTTTTGTTTCAATCAACGAATATTATAAGCTTTCTTCTTCTTCTTAGGGTTCCATCTCCTAATGGAGGTTGGAAATCATCATGCAATTCTAACTTTGTTAACGGCTACTCTGAATAACTGGTTTGAAGTCATTACAAACCATTCTTTCAAATTCTTGAGCCATGATGTTCTTCTTCTTCCTTGGCTCCTTCTGCCCTTTCTCTTTCCTTCTATTATATTCTGCAGCAGGGCATATTTAGGTCTTCTCCTAAATGAGAGGACCGAAATAAGCTTTCTAAATGTGTCAATGCTCAATAAAATGTCGTCTCTGTATAACTCTCAAGACCAAATTTTAATTAAAAAAAAAGTAAAGTACAGTAGTTATTTTAACTACATATTAGGTTATACAGGGTAAATTCGAATTTATAATTCTTATCAAATAAACTTTTAGTCACGTGATTAAGCTTGACCGGCCCAGCGTTGCCCACTTTTACATATTATATTCTTTTTATCAAAATATTTGAGAAAACAAAAATAACTTAATTATAAATATATAAACAGTTATTATTTACATCAACAAAACTCACCTCCTTAACAGCACTTAACTGACATAAAAGGCCATTACTACCGCTTTACTGTTCAAAATATTCTAATGAAGTTGCAATGTGTAATTTACGTTTTGTAGACTTAGCGCTAAAAGAGGTTGTAACCAGAAAAATATGTTACTATTAGCGATGGGAACTATCGAATGAATTAGACTATCGAATGGTTACTGAATGAAAGATTCCAACTATCGAATGATTTTATTCGAATAAAATCATTCATTCATTTGTATACTAAAGCATATGTAACAACCTCGCCGTGCGACTAAATGGTTATCGTCGAGCCACGGCTATCGAATGCTTTTGATAAATGAAATTTAGTATTCGTTTGATTTTTGTGTGCGTCAGTGAATTATTAGTTCTTCCAAATTTTTATAACTTCTCCTTGTAAATACTGTACTATTTTTGCGTTTATTAAAATATTTAAAATACTAAAATAGTTTTTTTTTAAATTGACGATTGTGTGCGTGTGCAGGTGGTCAAAATGTTTCCGAAAATTTGTGTGATTTTCCGTAGCCCGATGTTTCAATTATTTAATTTTATATGGTACATGGTTTATTTTTTGAATGGGGAATTTTGAGAAGTAGCAATTTTTAAGAGAGATGAGATGAACTTACAATTAATTTTAAAAATATATATTTGTATTTTAGATGTTTTAATAATATGAATTAGTTGAACTTAATAATCATATTTAAGTAATGTGGTTATGTAAATGGTTATCGAACTCAAATTTTGTGGTGAGAAAATTAAATTGAAATTTTTAATTTACGTGCCAATTATTTATATTTTCCTTCCATTACACTGCATGCTTAGAAAATTAATAAATTGTTATATTTCATGATTTTAAAAATTGTTGTTAATATAACAAATTAGTTCTGTAATTATTATTATTTAATACACCAACGGTTGTCAAAAAATTTAGAGACTATATTATTTTTAAATAGGATCTAATATAAATAATTTTGATTTCTAATTTTTTGTTTATATTTTGCTACTACTTAAAAAAATGTTAATATTAAATGATTTTAAATTTTGTTGTTAATAAGTATAACAAACTATTACTGTTATTATTATTTATTAAACCAGTCTTTGCTTAAAAATATTAAAAATCATTTTCCTGCATCCAAAATAAAAAGTATTATTGCGGTGTAACAACAGAACATTAATACAAAAAATGCAAAATATATAGACATACTATCCCTAACTAACTATATAGGTAATACCAAAGAATAATATTCTTTGCTAATACCAACTAATACCAATGCCCTTCATAATGTATTTTTTGTGTAAATACTAGCACCTCAATAAAAAAAATAATGTGTCCTTATCTTTATCTGACTCCGCAAAAAATCAAAGATGCCGGCTTCTTTCATACAATTGCCACTGACCGCTGTCGGGTTTCTAGGAAAGAAACCTACGTCGCGCGTCTAAAATCTAAATTATATTTTATTATAATCGATCCTGACGAATAAATGAATTTTATAAATGAATTATTTTATAAATGAATGGTTTTTGCTGCCGAATTACTAGAATACAATATTTCAAGGCAGATGACGCATCTATTCGATAATTTTTATTCGAATAGTTTCGACGAATGTTTTTACTATTATCTGAATTATTCGAATGAATTCCAACTATCGACGTTTCGATAGTGTTCATTTGATAGTTCCCACTACTAGTTACTATGGTTGGCAACAATGAATTTAAAATCAGCCCACAATTACTAGGTATTTAGTGGCTGAAATTTAAAGTTAAGTTCTTCATTTTTAGAAAATGTTAGATAGTCAAAAATCTTATGCCGGGTCTAGACCAAGCCGACAAAGCAACATGACAGAAACATTCATGTTTTATCACAAAATTGCGACAAATCCAGTACATGTCTGCAACATTTTTGTCTCGTTTTTGTTTTGTTTCAAAATTCGGAGATTTTTCAATGTCCCGTCTCGAGTCGCTGAAGATGAAAGTTATTTTGTTTGTATATTAGTTTTATTATTGTATTTTTGTTATATTATTAGTTTATTTTTTAGAACAATACACTTGGTGTATAGTTCAAAATAATGCTAAAACTACACAAAAAAGTTATTGAAATAAAAACGTTATTTCTGCCAAGTGCAATCGACATCATTTTAATGCGATACGAACAATTTTAGTTCGAAATTTGTACCGGAGACTATATTATGGGCCATACCATTAAAACTTTTACCGCTACGCATTATCCATTTTTACCTTTCACATTACATTTTCCAGTTTGAAAGCTCGCGATATATATTACCACAGCGGTTTTCCTATGGGAAATTTTTACATTTTCAGTTAATATCAATATAAAACGGCATATCCGGCGGCACTAATAATTTTAAAACGCGCTTTTTTGGGAACGACCTAATAGTTCTCAATTTATGTCGTTTGTAAGAATGACCCTTTCAATTCAATTCAAAACTCTATAGTTCGCCTATTATCAAATAAGAGCTTTTTGGAAGAAACATGATTAAGCTTACCCGGCACAGCGTTGCCCACTTTTACACATTTCTTCTTTTAATCAAAAATATTTTAGGAAACTGAGAAAATAAATTAGTCATCAGTATTACTAATATATAAAATCTGACTCACTGATTAAAAGTGACTGACTCACTGATTAATCACGATCTCGCTCAAACCACTCTCAATCGTAAGAATGCTCAGTTTGGCCACAGGTTTTTGGATTTCTAGGTGTAGAGTGTTCGATAAGAAGGGATATTTGAAAATTCCAGCCCCAAGGGGGTGAAACCACTTCCCTCAAATATTTACAATATTTTTATTTAAAAAATAACAGTTTTTTTTTTTTTATTTATAAAACTTAATAAAAAAAAAAAAAAAAAAAAAATTTTTATTTAAAAACAGGTTTTTTTTTTTTTTATTTTAAAAAAAAGTTCCGGAAAAAACGCTTAAACACGTATATTTTATTTTTTGTTTTTAACTTATTTTAAGATTTTTATAAAAAATAAATTACAGGGTGGTTTCGAAAAAATCTGGTCACTGATTGACCAAACCAAACCCAAATCACGATTCTGCTTAAAGCGCTTGACGTAAAAATGGCTAATTTTTGGAAAATGGATTGATTTTAGGGTGTAGAGATTCGATTAGAAGGGATTTTTTTTCAAACTCGAATTCTAAGGGCGGTGAAGTCACCCCTCAAATATCGCTAGAATATTTTTTATTTAAAAACCGGTGAGTTTTTCGGGAAAAAGCGCCAGCTAGTATCTGCTGGGAGCAACCGAATGGATGTTAGTAAGTGGTTTTATTTTGAGTAAATAAAATAGCTTCTTGGCCTCAAGGGGCTTATGCTCGAAGGATCCAAATAGAATCATCCTAATAAAGCGTTTCTTGGGAAAAAACTACTTGTCTTATTGCGCAGAGCTGGTAGTGTGATATATAAAAACCTAATTAGCAGAAAATACCTGTCCAAACGGAAGTGAAGAAAGTTAATTTGCCGTAATTGTCCCCTTTTATAGAAAAATCCATATTTATATCACTTAAGTTATCGTTAAATAATATTGTCAAAGAAATGACTCACTTCTCGTTCTCTTCCGTGTTGATGATATAATCAAACACATCAAGTGAGATTAAAATTTATTTATTAATAAACTATTGTAGGGTAAATTTAAAATTAAAAGTAAACTGGTATACGCGCGCTATTTACTCAAATAAGCGTCCATTAAATTAATTTTCCGATTTTGAAAATAGCTCACTAGAAGTGTCACTCTTAGGTAAGGATTTGCCATGACCGACTACTAGCCTCTCCTTTGGTTGCTCATTTTTATTTATTTAAAAAATTGCCTCATTTAATATATTAATCTGAGTTAGATAGGTCTAGGAAAACCCTTAATATAATTAATTAGGGGCATTAATATCTGAACTCGTATTTGTTTAAAAAAACCACAGGGTGTGTGTGTATTTGAAATTATACGATATAGAGTATAAAATTATTTAAACCCACACGCACCCAGCAATTTTTGCAATACCCCTGCTTATACTACTACATTTATATATATATTATATATATATATCTATCTTAGTAAAGTTTATTTCTTGGCCTTTAAAGTGGTCAGCACGAGAGAATTAATTCTGTATATATATAATATCTATGTAAGTGTATATATATATAATAAAAAATATTTTATTACTAATATATAATAATTTTAAATATAAAAAAAAAAAAAAAAAAAAAAAAAAAAAAAAACCCTGTATATATATATATTATAATAAATCCAAAAAAAAAAAAAAAAAAAAATACAATATATAAAATATAAATTACCGGGTGTTATAAGAAAAAATATAAATTTGTTGTGAATCTTAGTTCTGACATACCCTGTACATTTTAAAAATAATTTTAAATTGTGCGCATTGCCTCCCCGCATATCATACCACTAAAATAATTTTGTTTCTACATCTATCCGATTTCATTTTACTCTTGTTATGTCATTTATAAAAAATATTTTTATGGTATGAAAAATATTAAAAAAAAAAAAAAATCTATATAAAAATATATCTCTATAGTCGTTTAGTCTCTAATTTTGTTAATTTCTTCTTGAAATTTTAAATCGCTATGTATTTGTAAAGGATAATACTTAGTAATGGCAAAATTACACAACTTATCTACTAACATCCATTTCCTTTGTTACTAAAATTAATACCGAAAACTCCTTGTGCGCATCAAAATTGAAAGAATCTCAATTCTGACCGTCTTCGTTATAGATTTTTCTTCACCGGATCCAACTCTCCTTTGCCTCGCTATTCTAATATGCAATGGGCCCATTATCTTAAAATTCTTCTCATATATCTCCTCCCGCCAAAGCCACGACTGATCTAAGGCCCAATAAGGACCGTTTCCAGAGTGTTTCCACCTTAAATACGTTTCCAAGGATGCGTGCCGGCCAGATAAAATGCCTTATCTGTCTCCGAGATACTAATATATCTATATTAGGTCGCGCGGTGCCACCGGTATTAACAATTTCTTCAGAGGAATCTAATGAAACTTGTGACCCATAGGGACTAGTGTCTCGTGTAAGTTGAGATATTCGTTGAAACTATTTAAAAACTTATTTCTTTTTGTAAAAATTATACAGGGCCCGGCAAAAAACTTGGGAATTTTTTTTAAAAAAATCTACCAGTTCTACTTACATTGTTGGGTATATTAATAAATTATCAGGGTGCGTTTATGTTACTATGCCATATAATGTGCGTCTTGTTTTTTTGTAAATAATAAAAAAAAAAAAAAAAAAAAAAAAAAAATTATAATTAATATATCTAATGTTTAACGATGAAATAATGAACTATCCACAAACGGTCAATGTCATATAATAATGGATGAATATGAATTCTTGGATATGATCTTCCGCAAGAAATATCTATTATACCAGGACGAAGGCGGCTACAACAGACATATACTGGCCAGAAAAGTGCATCGTGGTCCTGTTATATGATTACGTTATATTTCGTAACTTCCACATTTATTTGTTTGTCTATTAACTTCTAAATAAACTCACATGCCTACCTCGTGTGTTATTATTATTTTATATGCATAATATATATAATCTTATAAGTGTGGCTGGTCGGATTAAACTTTATTATCTAACATTTTCGCACGCACACACACACCTCCGCAGTTGTTCATTAACAAAAATGGTTAATCCCGATAAAACTTTTCCAAATTAAAACTTAAAAAAAAAAAAAAAAAAAGAAAAATAATAAAAAACATGAAAATATGTTGAAGTCTTTTGGAAGAAATATCAAAGCGCCGTTCTATATATATGGTATAATTTTGCCTTCATTTCGTTTGATTCGTTTGATCTTCGGAGTGAATTATTCGCATACCTTTTTGCTATTTTAATGTACACATATCTATATATTCTATTATCACCCTTCACTTTATATAATAATAAAATTAATAAAATTGTAACACAAAAAAAAAAAAAAAAAAATAATATATAATATATATATATACGTAATGTTTCAAACTCTATTAATAACAATCTATCAAAGAATGAAATCAATTAACAGAACTATTATAGTTCAGAACTATATTAATTATTTAATAAAAAAAAAAAAAACTTTGATGTTTTTTTTTTTAATTTCTCTTGAAACCTGGTACAGGAAATTTGAAAACGATTATCATCATCATCATTTCAGCATCAGCCCTCTTGCGGTCCACTGGACAGACCTCCCCCCCCTCATATCTGCGCTCACTGTTCGCCCTACCTCTTCTGTGCGCTCTGATCCAGCTTATTGGTCATCTTTTGTTTATGTCGTCAGTCGCATCGTGTGGCTTCCTGGCTTGTCAGCTCTCGGTTTCTCCATTCGACGAGCTCATGTTGTTATTTTGGTTCAACCTACACATCAGATCACGTCAGTAACCACATGTTCCAGGCCCAAACTAATCCACTTGAGAGGAAGATAAGCGATCGTTGATCAAACAACGTCGATGACGCTGTTCTCGCACTGTAATCTTTCTTGCTTAATTATTGATCCTCGCAAAGACACTCCAAGTCATTGATCTTTCCATTCGATCGCTGTGCTCACTCTGAGCCTCACAGACTCGCTTCATCTCTCTCTATCATATCTTCAGCCCATACGTTCATAACCCGAAGTAGTTAGTACACATTGGTTGAAAACGTTTCGTTTTAGGCAGATTGGCTGGTCGCCCTTAAACACATCTTTTAACTTTCCATAGGCAGCCCAAGACAGGGTTATACTTCTCTTCAGTTCGCATGTCTGATTTTCTCTTGTGATCTGTATCTCGTGTCCCAGATAGTTATACCTATCCACAAGCTCCACCTCACTGCCACACTAGGCGCGGATCCGGCTTTTTTCCTTCTCAAGGCATCTCACCCACAACAATATTTCCACTGGGAACCAGGTTGGTCATGAATTTGGTTTTTGAGAAGTTGATCTTCAGACCAACCCCGATACACCCCCCTGAAACGATATAAACGGGGTTAACTATTATTAGGGCAAGCAAACAATTTTATGAAGAATGCATTTTTCTCAAAATATCAATAATAAAAAAGTGTTTCCTCTTGAAAAGAAAATCCAGATAATCTATTTGTTAATAGTTGTAAATAATTGTTCAATATTTATTGGATTCCCGACTGTAACACATAGACAAACAAATAAGAGCAGACTGGACAAAATCTCCATGTAAAGAGAGGGACACCGTTCCCGTAGCGCAACTCAGGAATAACAATTTTGAAACAATTAGCAGACCACGGTGCAGGACGTACGTCTTTATCTATCTTTCTGTATTATGTGTGCTTTATATGAAAAAGAAAGAGAATAGGTATTAAAACGTATCGTAAGACATTATCGCACATTCTGGCTGACGGAAAATTTAAATTAGCCTTTATTAGTAGTATTCTTTCATTTCTGGAAACTTCAAAATTTTCACTTTAAACTGATTTATTCCATATACCACGTAAAGGGAACGTGGTGTAGGGATTAAATCAGTTTAAGTGAAAATTTGTAGTTTCTTTCAGAACGAAAGCAATACTACTATTATAAAGGACAAAAATCTGTACTGTTTTATATTAAAACTAAAAAAAAAAAAAAATACATAAAAATAAATAAACTTTTTATAAATATAATAACAAAAAAAATAACAGTTGTTTATAAACAGTGTTTATTAACCCACCTACCAATTTTAAAAGCAGAAGAACTGACTGTTGCAGGAAACGATCGGCCATTTTTTTAAAGGGCATTAAAAATTTCATTTTTCGAAAAAACTGCCTAATTACAATAACAAAAGTGAATATTCAAGCAAGAAGACTTTACGAGAATCATTATCCTGAACCATTTTCAAGTCAGTTTTAATCCTAAAACAAAAAGTAAAATATGTTATATTAATAAAGCTTTCTGGTTACTATAAAACAGCTTTAAACTACCTACCCAAAAATGAAAAAAATAATTGTATTAATTTGTTATGTTAAGAGAGGTTCGAAATATTTTTGACCCTACTACTCCTACTTTTTTCTTAATAAGAAGATAAATAATAACTCTTACTCAATCCTTTAAAACATCTATCTCTCAAATAGGTAAGACGATGTCACTGGACCATGAGCTCAAAGTAAGCGGGATAAAGGGGCGCAATATCCTAATGCGGCGAGCGCCTCCCTGAGGAAATAATACATACTGTCAATCATATATAGAAAGAAGAGAGAAAATATAATCCGAGGTCTGGCGATCACATCGCCAGAAAGAAGAAACAGAACATTCTGTACGTATCCGGTTTCGGAGAGTTTTTACACCGATAATACGCTCACTAGTGAGACGCCTTACCTAACAGTTACTCATATATATCCTTATTTATATGCTTGCTGTGTTACTTAATCTCAATGCGCCATGTGGCTATCTGTTACACCGCGCGCATCCTAAAACGTACCCCGTCTTCCTGTCTTAACATAGCGAACCATAATCAGCAGTACATAATATCTCATCACAACAACTTACTCGAACTATAATTAACTGCAATATGGACAAGAAGGCTCAGATAGAAGTTGGGTGAGTGCCCGCGCAGAAAATTGAATACACTAGCTAACTTACTATAATAACATAATAGTAGAACCGAAAGTTATAATAACAAAATATAAATACTGGTCACAATAACTATGAGCCCGCTTATGGCGCTACTTGTTGTTCGACTTCTAAGTCCTCATATTGCATGTCATGGAAAATTACGCGACGAGAAAGCGTAGAAGGAGAAAGAGAAGAAACCTCCAAGATGGGCCTAAATCGAACCTAACCATATATATAAGAATAAAACTCCCGCCAAACAAATGGAGCAATCCTCTCAACGAAGATACACTAGGACCGCCTCACACTCCTCCCAAATCCGCACCTCCTGTTGAGTGCCGTACTTCGCACTGTGTCAGTATGCGCGACCGCCACAAACGAAAAGGCGATTTGTTCTAATCTTCTTATTTAGAAATTACGTTTAATATGGCTGCTTCTTTCTATCTTGTTATATTAGAATTAGATAGTGGGCCCAATAGACGCAATGCGCAGATCAACATAAAATAGAACAAATTTTGCGTTCCTTGGAGTTTGCCTTCTACGGGAACGTTGTCTCTCTCTTTGCCATTTAATTTGCAAGTCTCTTTTTATTTGTTTGTCTATTGCTGTAACCACATAACAATATTGCAATAAAACCAATTGACATTGACATAATTTAATATAACCAATAACTTATTAGTAATGTTGACATTTTCACATTTTGGACTGGAACCTCAAAATTCCGCTGTCATTCTTTATCTGTCATCGTATATCGAAAACTTATGCATAATTCTGACTAAGTTCAAAAACGGTTTAAAATCGTGGAGTGTAACCGCATTCTACGGGTTAATCTAACTTTCTAGAACAATTAATAATGTGCTGGACAGTAACCGTAATTTTATTTTTTTTGAGTGGTTTGAGGACGAATAATGCCAGTTTATTGGTATTAATAGTTATATAAAGATGGATTCCAGACTATATAGCTAATGCAGGAGCCTCCAAATGGCTTTCTAAGCAGTAAGTTATAATTTTTTAAATATATTATCAATAAAAAAAAAAAAAAAAAAAAATGTTATATTTTTTTCTATTAATTTAAAAAAAAATTATAGCATGCTGTTATATTTTTTTTCTATTAATTTAAAAAAATTCTTTATAAAAAAAAAAAAAAAAAAAAAAAAAAAATATAAAGTTCAATATATTTTTTCTAGCTGAAAAATAGTTACAATATTTTATGAAACAAAATATTTTTTTGTAATTTAATTATTACCAAATACTACATACAGCCTCGTCTGTAGTACGCTGGTGCCCATCGGCAAAACGTTCCGGCAAGGCATAATCTCTCTCTTTTTTT
>NW_022146768.1:65051-67779 GCF_002938485.1 Sitophilus oryzae
TACATGTACCGATTTCTTTCGAACATTGACAACTATGAAACTATGATCCCTTCCCCGACACAAACTGTACTTTGTGAGACAGGGAACTGTAGAGAGAAACAAGCCCTATAACATAGGATACAACATTTTAATGAACAGTGCTTTCCATAAAATGCATAAAATGAAAAATATACGAAATAACATACATGTACTGATTTCTTTCGAAAATCGACAACTATGAAACTATGATCCCTTCCTTGACACAAACTGTACTTTGTGACACAGGAAACTATAGAGAGAAACAAGCCCTATAATATAGGATACAACATTTTAATGAACAGTGCTTTCCATAAAATGCATAAAATGAAAAATATACGAAATAATATACATGTACTGATTTCTTTCGAAAATCGACAACTATGAAACTATGATCCATTCCTTGACACCAACGGTACATTGTGAGACAGGAAATTGTAGAAAGAAATAAACCCTATAACATAGGATACAACATTTTAATGAATAGTGCTTTCCATAAAATCAATAAAATGAAAAATATACGAAATAATATACATGTACTGATTTCTTTCGAAAATCGACAACTATGAAACTATGATCCCTTCCTTGACACAAACTGTACTTTGTGACACAGGAAACTATAGAGAGAAACAAGCCCTATAACATAGGATACAACATTTTAATGAACAGTGCTTTCCATAAAATGCATAAAATGAAAAATATACGAAATAATATACATGTACTGATTTCTTTCGAACATCGACAACTATGAAACTATGATCCCTTCCTTGACACAAACGGTACATTGTGAGACAGGAAATTGTAGAAAGAAATAAACCCTATAACATAGGACACAACATTTTAATGAACAGTGTCTTCCATAAAATCAATAAAATGAAAAATATACGAAATAATATACATGTACCGATTTCTTTCGAACATTGACAACTATGAAACTATGATCCCTTCCCCGACACAAACTGTACTTTGTGAGACAGGGAACTGTAGAGAGAAACAAGCCCTATAACATAGGATACAACATTTTAATGAACAGTGCTTTCCATAAAATGCATAAAATGAAAAATATACGAAATAATATACATGTACTGATTTCTTTCGAAAATCGACAACTATGAAACTATGATCCCTTCCTTGACACAAACTGTACTTTGTGACACAGGAGACTATAGAGAGAAACAAGCCCTATAACATAGGATACAACATTTTAATGAACAGTGCTTTCCATAAAATGCATAAAATGAAAAATATACGAAATAATATACATGTACTGATTTCTTTCGAAAATCGACAACTATGAAACTATGATCCCTTCCTTGACACCAACGGTACATTGTGAGACAGGAAATTGTAGAAAGAAATAAACCCTATAACATAGGATACAACATTTTAATGAATAGTGCTTTCCATAAAATCAATAAAATGAAAAATATACGAAATAATATACATGTACTGATTTCTTTCGAAAATCGACAACTATGAAACTATGAACCCTTCCCGGACACAAACGGTACATTGTGAAACAGGAAATTTTAGAGAGAAACAAGCCCCAAAACCGACGGGCATTTTTGTAATTAGTGTCAAACAAAAAGTGCGTTTATAAAGCATAATTATGTGCTCAAAAATAAATTGTACACATGTTTCCTCTGTCTGCCAAAACTGCCAATAAATAACAACGTCTGTTAAGACTTTTATAGATCCAACAACACCATCAACCCCCCTAAATCTCTCTATAGTCTCACCGGTGCAAATTCACTCTAACCAATAACGATTTCCCAATTAAAATTCAAACCATTGTCAATCAGTTTGCGGTTTTCTGTCACAACGAACGTATGTACATAATGGCGCCACCACCGCCACGCTCTTTTTGGCTCTGCGGCGCTCTACCTGGTTCCGCGTTTTGAGGTTAGGACTACTGTCCCGCCGTTTAACGTTTAGCGCCCGAATCATTAGCATTTAAATGGTTTTCGGCCAGATAAAACACGGCGGCCATTAGTCGGGCGTAGCGACAATTGGCGAACGGGAAAGAAAAGAAACCGTTCTGGATGGAAGATTCTGCAGTTTAATTTGTCGGTAAAACGAAATTCGTTGTTTGCACTCGCTGCGGTTTTACGTTGAATTGATCTCTATCATGAAACAATCGTGGATAGATATAATGCAGAGTCGAACGAAAACTTTGCCACAGTAAGAGCGGAAATAACATTTTATTTCAGAGAGTGTGAATTGTAGAAGTTCTTTACTTATACTTACTCATGATTTTTGTATGAGTAACATTAATTTCAATCTACATAAACTCATCGGCAAAAGTCTTGCACTCCCTTACTATTTCAATAAAAAATTACATTTCAAACTAATTTTTCGTGGAAATCAATAGATGCTAAAGTTATGTTAAAAAATAACACAAAAAAGGGAAAACTTTCACCAAGTTTAATAATATATTTTGCCAAAATACAAAAAAAAAAGCAAATTCCATGAAGAAAAATGTTTGACAAAAAAGAGAAAATAAATAAATAAATAATAAATTCTGACAAAATTTAGGTTACAATATAAAGTATTGCCTCCTCGATTTGTTATGAGTGCATCAAGTCGTCGGGGCATCCCCACTATAAGGTTGTTTATGGTTTCTTGAGGTAAGTTCTGCCATTCTTCTTGAGCGGCAATGATCAACTCCTGGCGATTTATTGGTGGGTTATTTCTGCGAAATACAGCTCTGGTG
>NW_022146769.1:0-18005 GCF_002938485.1 Sitophilus oryzae
AAAGCGAGTACTAAAGTTTTTGTCAGTAGTTCTGTTTTCAGTGAAGTAAGCCGTGTTAACGATATTAACTAAGACATATAGGTACGTAAACTATGTAGAGATCACCAAATAACTTTCAATACAGTTAAGCATCTGAAGCGGCTATCAATGAAGTTCTTTAATATGAAAGGCGAATAATACTAATGAATAGCATTTATTGATAGTCAACGTGAAAGAAAAGTCAATTTACTTTTTGAAGTTTGGATTACTTAAAAGTCTTAAACCATTATAACAACAGATGTTTACGTCATAAGTCCGATAAATTAACTTTTACAATATGAGTGAGAAAATTTAGAAACAAATAATGTAAACGTGTTGGCGAGATGAATGGTCACAAAACAATCCTGATCTACATCGTTTGATAACTGACCCAGTACTATGCCCTCCCGGATACTCGAAAGGAGATCCTATATTTTTTATTAATTTAGTCCTATAAATTCTAGTATTGAATATAAAACGAACATGTCTCCATAGCGCAGTGCGTAGAGTTTCCGACCACGAACCGATGATTCAGAGTTCGAATCCGGGTCAGGTCAAAGACTTTTTATTTTCGTTTATATTCTGATAGTAAAGTATTAAATAATTCTGGTAATTAAAAAAAAACAAATATTTTATACTTTACTATCAGAATATAAACGAAAATAAAGTAAAAAAGTCTTTGCCCTGACCCGGATTCGAACTCTGAATTATCGGTTTGTGGTCGGAAACTCTACGCACTGCGCTATGGAGACATGTTCGATTTATATTCAATACTAGAATTTAAAGGAGTAATAAAAATATAGGATCTTCTTTCAATGCGCAGTAGAGAACGCAACGTTTACCGGCAGCCAGACGGGCCGCATGCTGTTCTAGAGAGCATAGTAAAAATTATATCAAAGAGCCAGACGTCTTAAAATACTTGTTTTTCCGACGTTGCTAGCGCTCGTACTATAAGTACTATAAGCTCGTACTATAAGTACTATAAGCTCGTACTATATAACTATATATATATATATATATATATATATATATATATATATATATATATATATATATATATATATATATATATATATATATATATATATATATATATATATATATATATATATATATATATATATATATATATATATATATATATATATATACATATAAATATATATCAATGGTTTGTTATTTTTTTAGACAATAAACTAACTAAAAATTTAGAGGCGTCGCGTCGCGTCGCGTCGTGAGAGAAATGATCAACTTTGTAAATAAAGGACACCCTAGTAAGGAGTTTCACTTCAAATCAAATATGCACAAAGAGTGCACACCATTTTTTTTTAATTGAATATAAATAAATTACCTATAATTTAAGTCTGTATTAGTTTAATTTCGTCATCCAATAGTCGTTTCCGAATTGATATTTTTACTATTCAAGACTTTTACCATTATGCCGTATCAGCAATTCGTTCAAGTTAATCAACTTGAGTTATACACCACAGTTTATACGATTCACTTGCCTGTGTACCGTGGACTCTAATTGATTTAAATCACATCAAGTTAATGACTTGTCATGTCGAGATCAGCAAGATACAATCAAACCTTCCGTTTTTCCAACTAAACTGTTAATCCACTCCCAATCAATCTCTATTTAATAAACAAGTACCGCAATAAACTGCGGCATAATTAGCTCAAACATTATTTTCCTTTTTTCCGTTCGTACGCTAATAAGTCAAGACGGAAGAGTTCTTCGTCGGATTACCATTACGTTAATTAATAATTACTTTACAATTTCTCGGAATCGAAAATGACAAATATAGACAGCACAATAGACTCGTTAGGTTAGGTTAGGTGCCGTAGCGGTGGAGATGTCTCTCACTCGGCTCTCATCGTTTTTATCGTCGGTTTTTGCCCGCGCGTATAAGTCGCTCCGTTGCCGCTGTCACATCACAAGCGAAATAGTTAATGTTTGTTAATTAGTCGACTTAACAAGCGCCTTTCTGGTACATTTTATGGGCGACGTGATGGAAATGGTATGGTTGAAGACGGCTGTTGCGACAGCAGGAGTTAAGAGAGAGAATACGTCATCGTCAGTGCGTGAGAGTGGGTCGGTGGTGTGGCAATTTCGGGACGAGCTGGTCACGTGCTTTTGTTTGACTTAGATTTGGAAATTTTCTTTTAAAACTGCATAATCGAAAGTTGGAAATATTTTAGGGTACACTTAGTAGAGTAGTAAAGTTCCATTGCTTTATTTAATAATACAGAGTGAGCTATTCGGTATATGCATATTTTATGACCACCTATGCATTTTATTTATATTATTCAGCGGCGAAGCTAGTATGTCCTAAAATGGATTCATTTCGGAGATACAGGGTGTAGGAGTTTCATTTCTATTTCGATTTTTTCCAAATAATTTCTGAAGTAATGTCAATAATTGGTGTCTGGGAGTTTTTGACATGAGAAATTTGATTTTGAAATTAATATGACTCCTACTTGTAGAGGGCGCCACCTACATATTTTTCAACTGGTTTGAAAAGTAATAACTTTTCGTCTGTACCTATATAAAACAACTGAATAAAAAATATACATTTACGACTTTTTTTACGTAAAAAAGTCTCTTAGGTAAAAATCGCTACGAGTAATGGTTCTCGAGATATTTGAAATCGAAATTATCAATACCTGTCATCATTGATATAAATTAAACATATGTGTTGATTACATAGTTATTAGACTGAAATTATAAATTTGAAATGTCTTGTGGCCAAAAGTTCAACAGAAATTGTTTTATCATAATTTTTTTCACAGAAAAATTAATTCAAAAAAATTAAAAATTTTCAAATTTATTATTTCAGTCAAATAACTACTCAACGTGTTTATTATTTGTCAATAATGACATGTATTGACTGTTTCCATTCTAAATATCTTGAGAACGGTTACTCGTAGCGATTTTTATCAAGAGATATTTTTTAAGTAAAAAATCATGGAAATGTATATTTGTTCAATCAGTAGTTTTATATAGGTACTGACAAAAAGTTATTACTCTTCAAAACCATTAAAACACATGTAGGTGGCGCCCCCTACAAATAGGAATCATATTGACATCAAAATCAAATTTATCATGTCAAAAAACTTCCAGATACCAATTTTCATCCAAATATTGACGTTACTTCAAAAATTATTTGGAAAATATTGAAATAAATATGAAACTTCTATACATCTCCGAAACTAAGCAATTTAGAACATACATTTAAACGAACTTTTTTACTTATTTTTATCTGCAGAATATGCTACCGAAGTTTCCGGAATACAGTTCGGACTACCCTGTATATATATATTTTTAAATTGCATCATCCATTTTTTTATGTACAGAATTGGATTCAACATAAAGTTCTCCCCATACTTAAGTGTGCTCATTATGTTAGCCATTCAATACAATGCTGCCTCTTTGCGTGTTTTGTTTTTAGACATTTTTTGATATTTTATCTCCCAAAAGCTTCCTAACATTTAAAAATATATTATCAAATGATGTACTTATTATTTATTACAGCGAATGATTACGCTCAAGCGAAAAATATACGATATTGACGACAAAAGTTAGAGAAACAACTTATTTTTAAAATTAAATTAACACAATGGTTGACGGTAATACATTCTTTCCCTTCACAGATATTTATAAAAAATGCTCTAATCTTGTTAGTCAAAATCTGTATGTAGTAAAAAAGATACTTCAATATATTTAAAATTACGCTGACAGCATGTTTCAACCAAATTTAGTAACAGAGTTAAACTATACAAACCAACATCAATATGAACAATAACATTAATAATTAGTTCCTGACCATAACTACGTCACCACAACAATTTCTTATAGGCTGCCAGGTGTTGTGGCCATATTATGCATACACGATAATAATAATATTGCCGAAAAAAAATGGAAATCCTTGTCATGATCTCATCAGGGATCTTAATCTGGTGATTAATAGTCGAGGGCAAGTATCTAACGCATTAAATCATGCTGATTCAATCGGTGCGCTATTAGAAAAGGGCGTGGTCAATGATAGTATGCAAAAGTACTGACCTAGATCGCTACGCATACGTACATACGTGCTGACATTCGCTTGACACGAAACGTCTGATAGCGAGCATTTAGACTTTAGCTCAGAGTAACAAATCATACAGGTGTCTTTGTCTCTTTTTATCTCTAAAATATTATTAGTTTCCGCCAAATAAGTCTTCTTCTTCTTCTTCTCGTGCCGTCGCAATTTAGAGAGGTTTGCAATCACTTAAATTTTTTAAACGCATCTCTGTTTCTGGCAACATGAAACGGCTCTTCCCTTTCTTTCGATTCATTTTCTTCCATGTACTCTAACATGCATAATTACTTGTAATAAGGAGTACTACATATACTCTGTCATATACATGACAGAGGTATTATTTACGAAGGTAATATCAATAGTGTTGCCTGTTTTAGTTATTTTCAGGAGTTCTGTTCTTTCATTTCTAGCATACGTCTGTGTCATCCATCCAGTTTCCAATCCATACATCTGTGACTAGACATAAATTTCCAAGAATATCAATCTGAGGGCTAAATTTATAAAAAAGGAAGGTACTTCAAAAAGAAGGTGCCAAAAGAAGATTTAACCATCTAAATGGTGCTTAAAATCAAAACTACTTACTTATTCTATGTATTCTCAATTAAAAATATTTGAATACCTAATAAAATATTGTTGGATAAATTATTGATCTTTTCTCTCTCACATATACCTATTCACACAAGTAAATAAAAATCGTCATGTCTTGTATTACTCTGAGTTCTTTGCATATGAGTGGTTATCAGTATGTTTGGTCTGAATTTATTATCTGTGGGTGGTAGAAAAATAACAATAGGCTTTCACTGTTGATATTGCGTTCTTGATATAATATATGTAATAAACATATTGATATTAAGCAGAAACAAATTATAGTTATACCAAATATTTAAACTCGTAAATCTTTAAAGATTGTTTACAATATTACAATAATTGACAAAAAACTTGGGTTTATTACATGATTTAATGTATATGTTAGGGGTAATACGCGAACTTAGTTAATTCGCGAATTATGTAAAGAAAAAATTAGTGGTACATAAATGATACGAAAACGCCAATAGAAATTAGATTTAATGAACATTATAAAGAAAGTGATCTTGTCAAATCAATAACACATCAATGGTCAAAAGTTACAGAATAGGAGGAAACGGAAATTTTAAAGTGGCTGTTTTATTCAATTATATTCACCTTCGTTCAGTTTCCAGTTCTGCCGGATCTATATTATTCTAACCTTTAATTTTAATTTAACTAAATTTTGTTTTGCACAAAGCAATCCGCGTTCAAAAGTTTTGTAATCTGTTAGGGATATATCGTCCCATTGCTGCCAAAAGTCACTAACTTACTTTTTATTACTTCCGAGAAAAATGCGTCTAAAGATGAATTGCATTGCATAAAGATGTTATAGTTAGTAACTATTCGGTATTTAAATAAAACATAAATAGCCAGAAATCGTAGTTAATGACTTTTGCAATCGATTCTCCGCTTCAAAACATAGTTAGTGATTGAATTTGGTTGTTCGGATAAATGTTAGTTAGTGACTTTTGACAACAATAGGACGATATAATGTTTGCATTTTGCCAAATCCTTATCACCTGATCTTAGCTGTTCTATTTATTTGGTAAAGGTACATTAAGGTTCAAGTTTTTCACTATGAGGCCAAGCATTACGAACTTTATATATCTACTAATAAAAGATAGTCGGGACACAATCACAGACTTCCATCAAAACTGCCGCATAGGGATTGTTTCATGCTAGAAGCTGAATAATCGGCATTAACAGATAATATTTGTAAAAATAAAATGGCATATATGTACAAAAAAAACTAAAACTAAATTTTAACGTAGTTCTCTTCTGCTGATTTCTTTGACGAAACCTGTACAACCATAACATATTCCATAATTTATTCAATATACCAATAAAATAACAAGAGGGATACTAGCATCCACATCCATCAGTACCGGCACTTGAGAGAGTTCCGTGGATTCGTATCCATCCGGACCTCATTATCATCAATCATCATCATCAATTAGCTTATTCTGTCCACTGCTGAACAAAAGCCTCCCTCAACTCTAGCCATTTCTTACTATTTTGTGCCACTTGAATCCAGTTTCCAGCCACTCCCTTAATATCATCTGTCCATTGACTACGAGGTCATCCTCTGCTTCTATAGGCCTCACGTCTTGGCCTCCATTCCACAAGTCTCTTTGTCCACCGTCCATCTCTCATCCTAGCCACGCATGTTCTGCACAATTCCATTTAAGATGTGAGACAGATATTACAGCATCCCTTACTCCTGCACGATTTCGTATGGTATGATTAGGTATTTTATCCCTAAGTGTAACTCCCATCCGGACCTACTCATCTCTAATTAACTGCCAGTAATCCTGAACTCTCTGCTATCAAATTGTAAATGTGTGTGCTTCGACAGTTCTAGATACCTGAAATAACCAATTAAAAAGATTTCAAATAAAAAGCGTGGGTACTATAAAACACCGCACGGTTACATTCCGTCGGCCTGTGTCGTCATTATCGGCTTCAATAGGTTAACCGTAAAAGTGCTTTTTTTCGCAAATTTCCCATCGGTTCTCACGTTGACGTTGGCCGTGTGCGCCGCTTAATTAAAATTTTTGCAAAACAGATCGGACGACTGTAACGAGCCGACACGGCACGCTATAAAGCGCGCTCTACACGTAGGGAATTCGACGGCATATCCGCAATTCGTTCCGCAAACTGGCCGCAAATTAGAACGGACGCTGGCGGACCGCATGTCTACATATTTATATAAAGTATAATTAGTTGATGTTATTTAATAAGTGCATACGTACACGTGTACCTCTTGATTGATTCTCTTTCTATTATACACCGAGCAAGAAATACCTATAATAACGAATATACTTATAAAAAGAAAACGACATACACTTCACAATACAGCATAATTTGTAATTCTATAGTTGAAAAAATAACATATATTTGGAAATCTTACCTAAAATTAATTATTTACCTTTTTAATTTGCGTGGGTAGAATGTATGGGAGAGGGGATTAATCACAGCGACCTTACAGATCTATGTGTGTATCCCTTTCTCGGCAAAGTTTCATTCAGAACCTCGCAATTAGTGGAATAAATTAGTGGTTTCAATTAGCGTAGAAGTTTGTTCTTTTAATTCCAATATAAGCATTCAGAACGTCAAAATTAGTGGTAGGCATTTTCAATTAGTAGAAAAGTTATCAAACTTTTAACTTTTCCACTAATTATACTTCAAAATTTGCGATGAAGGTCATTTTGGCCTTTGATTATCTTCCGTTGAGAGAAATTGTACGGGCCTGCTCTATCCGGCTTTAACCTCTATATCCTGATCCAAATCCTCAATGACTCAACATCCAAGATACCTACTTATTTATTATATATATTTCACTACTTGTTCTATGTGATTGTGGTTTACTTTTAAATTCGTTGACTGATCTCATTTTGTTCTTTTGTTTTGTTTGTTATTAAGAGAGGTAGTTATTATATTTCTAATTTAATCATACATCATACATACTAAAAACAGGACATGATACAAAAAGGCATGTTATTGCTTTGCTTCACCTTTACAAATGACCAGAATCACCACCACGAACCGCCTCTATACATTCTATACATTCTCACTGATGAAATCTCTTTTATTGAAATAAAATAGTAGCAAATGGTTCATAACTATTTTTTATCAAGATAGAAAAAAGTTTGTAAGATCACTAGAGAAAATTGATTTTATTCAAATATACAAGAATTTAAATTCAACTGATGATTAGAGAATATGAAAATCAATGTACTATAAAATGACGAATATTGTTTGGATTTCTACTTGCATAGATTTTTTTTCATGGACATGAATTATTAATACATATAATACATATATCGCCTCCCAAGTAGGAGGGGTAAGTCAAAAAAAATCATTAATAATTTAATAAAAGGTAGGTATTTTAATACAATAGGTATTTTATTATATAAAAAGGAATGAAAAACTATTTCTCCTAAACCGAGTCCCAAATTATTGCCAGTGAATGTGATCTATGTTAACCATCAACAATAAGCCATATTGCTAGACTTGCTAAAGTCTTGCAGAAAGACCAAGACTAAAGAACAAAGCAGTCTTTTTTTTTTGATCTTGCATTTGCTCATCACTGTCTTTGAGCTCGTACTAATTCATAATAGTTGATCATAAACAGTATAAGGATCAGAGACATGCAAATGTAGGTATATTCATTTCGTTTACGACTTCTTAAGTATTTGTACTAATTTAGATGATTTTTTTATTTTAATTATACAGGGTGTCCCAGAAATAAGTGCAAGGGTGCTAGATCTCGATAAAAGAAACATATTTTCTCTTTGTCGTTTTTCAAATAACTCCAAAATAACGGAGTTATTTTACTTTGAAAATTTCCAAAAAAAAATTATTTTTTGTTAAAATTTTGAGGACCACTGGATCTTTTCTGGATTTTCTTTCTTGTAAATTTTATCTAATACCTATGTTGTCATATTATCAAGAAATTATGTTTTTTTAACTAAAGACTAAAAAAAATTCCAAACATTTTTTAAAAAAAAAAATTCCAATTTTTTTTTTCGCGTAAAAACCTCATAGGCGTGTTTCTGGGGTTGAACTATACTACCCGTTAAAATACTTGCACCTGTTTCTGGGACACCCTGTATATCGATAAAATCACTATTTACTATACTACTTATCGACCTTTCTTGTGTGACACAAACTATAAAATTTTACGCAATGAAACTTAAAATGCTTAAAGAAATGCGTGGGAAACATTCTGATAGATTAGTTACAATTCTTCGATTCTTGGAATTTTACAGCATCGGTGATGAATCTGTTGTTAAACCATGAATTGTAGGATTTTTATTGCAACATTTCGAAACTCATTCAACGTATCGATGAAAATTAAATAATAAATTGCTTCCGTTAATCATCATTTGCTACAGGTAACACAACAGTAGTTAGCACTTAAAAGAAAAACTTTTTTTACGGTAAGTAGTAAGATTTAACTGATAAAATTTTATTAAAGTATAGTACTATTTGTGACGAATAATATTTTAAATGAAACAAATAGTTTCCAAATACCGTATAATAACTTAGTAAAATTAACTATAAAACAAGCCTCTATCTACTGACCATATTGGAGTACAAAAATTTTACCGGTGTAACTAATTGTAAGAGGAAAATACAATATATTTTTTACTTTATAATACTGTGAGAAGACATTGGAAAACGGTTTACTCTAATGATTCTCAGATTTCTGTGTTTGTCATGATTTTATCGAATACCGATCGATATCAGTATATTCTTTATGGCGCATTTTATAGTTTCTTTTTCTATACCCGACGTAAGGCAATTTATTTTCTAATTTCTAAGAAGTTGTTGTTTTCTTTTAATTTGCTGTTATTTTCGAACTTACAGTTTTTAATACACTTATGCACTTGTGTAAAGTTGGCATATCATTCTTTCTAAAAAAATGGAAACTGAGAGTTCTGGATAGATTTAAAATAGTATTATAGTTACAAGTTAAAATAAAGGTGCGTTTTCACGATAAGTGAATTGACCAAGTCACAGGAATTCAACAGACTTGAAAGTATATTTTAATATGTCAAATTTCATGTCAAATTCAAAATGGCGACAGTATGTAATGCTGCTACTTCAAACTGCCAAAATTTTGGCAATAGTATTGACAGAAACGTTAGTGTATAAAAATAATTGTGCGTGCACTATGTGCGCATATTTGAAGTGAAACTTCTTACTAACAGCTACTTATTAAATTGAAGGAATTGAAGGATATATATTTTTTATGAATTCTTTTTGTATACCTATCTAGCTTCATAATTTTATAATGTTTTTTTATTTTTATTAAAAAATGATAAATCTATCACTCGGCCGGCTATGGTAGTAAACCAAAATACTACTACATCTAGGTATATATTAGAGTACTACTAACTGCTGCTAATAACCAACAATTTGTTTCGTGTGGTCTGTGGTCTGTTTTTGTTTAAATGTTTTGTTCATTGTTAATGTTGGGGATTTATTTTTAAATTAATGTTAATTGTTAGGCAACCAGTAAACTCAAAAAATATGTATTTCTTTTGCATAATCAAAATTGTCACTCTAAATCGCTGTCTTTTTTAGAGAGCTGTATTTGTCTTGTTATTATTCAATTCATTATTCAAATTCTCAGAATGTTGTTAACAAAAGTTAAAAGTTTTATTTCATAATAAAATTTTAATCAATCACAATTGTTTATCTCCATCATTTACCTTATTAGTAATACAGAAATTACAGCTCGGTTACAAACAATTCGTTATTTATAGTGATTTACACTAATTTTATTAAATTATACGAATGTCCTCGTTGATAATTGGTTTGAAATATATATGACAGTGTGTCCTCCAATGAAAATGCGAGTTACTAACTCTAAATTCTAATTCTGAGCTGGCAAATGAGCTTTATCTAGACCGTTATTCAGAAGCTACAAACGTATCGATGAAAATATGAATGAAAATTTACTTCCTAACTTCAAGATTGGTACAATATTAAGTTTATTATAGTGGTGATTTTCCTAGCCGGGTATGTACAGATCGTTATCCGGTGTTACCACAAGCTTAAAATTCAAGGCCAAAATTCAAGCTTCAAAAATTAGGCGTAAAAGAAGAGTATGGGTCAGAAAATGGAATAACTACAGATCTACTTATGGTTCACCTAATAATTTAATACCTAAGCTATAAGCTTAGAGGAAAGTCGCCTAATATGGGGATAGTACCTAATATGGTGTAGGTCGTTTTTGCGGAAGTACTGAGTGCGACATCCATTGTATGCAGTGTTTACTAACCGCCAACATGCCAGGGGGTGACGAGTCTCTTTTTGGCCCAAACTTGTGCTCTGTTTTGATGTTTGAGGTTATAACAGTTTTGTGTAGTAAGCAAAGTTTTTTGGTCGTGCGGCATTTTGGGCGTTTAAGGAGACTTAAAGGTTAGTTTTCAATATTTTGATAATATTACTCTATACAAAATATAGCGTAGTTTATGAAAATAGTTAGGTTTTTTAAAATACAATCACACTTTTTGCAAAAAGCCGCCCCTCCCAAAATTCTAGTTTATTCCTAATATGGGGTACCTGCCAATTCCTAATTTGGGGTACCCCATATTAGGAGATTATTTCCTATTTTGTGTAATACCAAAATATTTTCATTCAGATGCCTAAAAAACGGAAAGCGTGGAATAAGGAAGAAATGATTTCCGCAATTTTAGCTGTTCATACATTTTTGTTAGATGTAGTTTTTTAACAGATGTATTTTATGTTACTCCTAGATAAGTAAGTTTTTTGACTCATTATAAGAAAACATACCTTTTTGTTAAGTGTAGGTTTTATATATCAGTTTTATAAATAAATAGTTTTAATCCAAAACAACCCAAAATAATTCAAGTTTTTTTGAAATTTTACATTTTAAATGGTACCCCATATTATGAACCTAGTGTATCCCATATTAGGATACCCTATTCCCCTAATACGGGGTAGGGAATCTTTTTTTTTAATGCTGCATATTTCTTTTCTGTATTTCTTTTTAACCTGTTTCTTCTTACTAAATGCTTAAAATGTGTCCAAAAAAACGTAAAATTCAGAAATAATGTCCAAAAGTTATTACGTTTTTTATATATAGTGTTTTCAAAAAAAGTACCCCATATTAGGCGACTTTCCTCTAGTTAGGAGTTCCTAGATATATCAAAAAATGTTAAGGGTGGTTGCAATGTATAAAAAAATACAATTAAAAGTAGTAGGATATCCTTTTTTTTTGCAACAGCAAGCGGTAGTCAGTTGTATCAATAGAGAAAGCCTAATAATTGGCTTATAAAACAATAAACATTTGATTCCTAGCCACAATTTTTCTTGGCAGACGATAATCAAAAGCCAAAATGACATTACTCGCAAATTTTGAAGTATAATTAGCGGGAAAAGTTAAAAGTTTCTTAAGCTTCGTGCCGAACTTCGCAATTAGTGGAATAAATTATTGGTTTCAATTACACTTTATAGGTACTTTTTAGTTTACGATCATTCACAATGTTTAAAAAACACCATTAAAATTAGTAGGATATCCTGGTAACAGCTTGCATTAGTCAGTTGTATCCATAGAGATTATAGCCTAATATTTAGCTTATAAAACAGTCAACTTTTGATTTCTAACCACAGTTTCTCTTGACGGAAGACAACCAAAGGCCAAAATGACATTTCTCGCAAATTTCGAAATATAATTAGCGGAAAGGTTAAAAGTTTGACAATTTTTTCCACTAACTGAAAATATCTACCACTAATTTTGACGTTCTGAATGCTTACATTGGAATTAAAGGAACAAACTTCTACGCTAATTGAAACCATTAAATTATTCCACTAATTTCGAGATTCTAAATGAGGCTTTAGAAATAAAATGCAATATCCTAAACAGGAACGAAACCCAGCAGAATTTTATAGACCCCGAAGGTATTATAAAATTTTCAATAACCCAACGACCTCGAACATCAAACGACCGAACAACCTCTTCACCGTTCCCCGAAAAACCACCCCACCCCCCATTACTGCACCCTCCGCATCCATCCAATCAGCCGTCAAAGAGCGAACGCCGCGACGCCACCGCGTCCTCGCAATCTATTGGGCGTCGCCGTGGCGCGGTCACGCCCCTCGCCGGGCTCACCCCCCTCCTCCGACACCACTGTCCACGGCGGATTTTTGCCGCGGTCCTCCTAGGCGCAACTAGAGCAATAGTACGTAAGCAAATAGGCGAACAATCGGTCGCAATGCGAGTTTCAATTGAACAACGGTACGCGTAGCGGTGCAGGTACCGGACACACATAGTACCGCTGCTGTGTCGCTCGGTGCTACTAGGTAGTACCGCCGCGAGAGTGCGCGTCGACTGGGACAGCGGACGCATTATAGGTGTATGTGGCGGAGGCCAGATGTGTATCGGTGCGTCGTTTATTTTTGATTTGGGAGATGGGAAACACGATAAATTTTAGGTTAGTTTAATGTAATAAGGTTACGTCTACCGTACTATGTTAAATTGTGTATATTAAGGTCCAACAAATCGATGATAACGTATTATTTCATAAAACCATAAACTAAGGTTTCATTCAGAACCTCGTATTAGCGATTTTTGTTCCTCTAAGGTCAATGTAGCCATTCAGAACGCCAAAATTAGTGGCAGTAATTTTCAATTAGTAGAAAAAGTTATCAAACTTTTAACTTTTCCACTAATCATACTTCAAAATTTGCAAAGAATGTCATCTTGGTCTTTAATTATCATCCGTCAAAAAAAATTGTGGTTAGAAATCAAAAGTAGATTGTTTTATAAGCTAAATATTAGGGTTTTTCTATGTATACAACTGACTAATGCAAGCTGTTGCTAGTATATTATATTAAATTTAATTGTGTTTATTAGACATTGTGAACAGTGGCGGATACAGAGGGGGGCCCGCCCCCCCCCGGAAATCTGGGACTTGTGTTAAATATTAGGCTTTTGGATTAAAAATGGCGCATAAAAAGCATATTCTACATTACTTTTTATTTTGGCTCCCCCCCTAAAATAAATTCCTGTATCCGCCCCTGATTGTGAATGATCGTAAACTAAAAAGTAGTGTAATTGAAACCACTAATTTATTCCACTAATTTCGAGGTACTGAATGAAGCTTAAAACTGAATTAAAATACCTATATTTCATAAAATTGCAACGTAATTCTCTAAATAAGGCAGAGAATCCCAAACGTGTATTGTATGTTTTTACTTTTTGTTTTGGAGATAGAAAATACGATGAATTTTAAATTAGTTTGGTTTGATGTAAAAGATGACGTCGACCATACAATATTATATTTTGTGGAAGTATTAAAAGAAGATAATTGATTTTTATCATATATATTTCATAAAATGGTAAACTCTCTAAATATTGAAGAGGTCCCAGGTGTATATTGGTGCGTTATTTATTTTTGGTTCGGGAGATGGGAAACAAAGTACCTAATAGTAGTAGTATTTTAGTCTTACGACCTAGCCTACTAGGATTATCCAGTCTAATAGTAGTAATATTCTACCCATGGTTGAGCTCTTTGAAGAGGTCAATTCGGAGTTCGCCCTCAGCGAGTCTGAGTGAGTCAAACATACCAGTTGTAATCAGTACCAATAGAAAACCTGAAATGTGCAATATGAACTATTAATCAGATGAATAAATGCACAATAATTTATAATTATTTGAAACCACAACCGTTAAGGAATTTGGGTAAAGCAACAATTAAAGCAGGTTGCTTTAGATAGGAACTATGGAAAACAGGAAACAGGCATCTTATCCGATAATCAAGCAGCACTAAAAGCGATCAACTCAGTAACCATCAATTTGAAGTTGGTCAAAGAATGCTAAACAAATTAGGCAAAGAAACTAAAGTCCTCCTACTCTGGGTGCCCGCTCACCAAGGGATAAAAGGCGATGTAAAAACAAACTAAAAAAAAAGTGCATTGATAATTTTTGGTTTAGAAAACGAGCAACGGCGATGAATTTCATAAGTTGGTTTTATATAAAAAGACTTCGTACACCATACAATAATAAATTATGCATATTAAAACAGATAAATTGATTTTACTAAAATATTTCTCGTACAAAAATGTCTTACCAATTTGTCACACCCCTTTTTTTGTTGCCTATTTACTTTGTTGCAACATTTTAACCTCAATGTTATGTTAATTTTACCAATCAATCAAGTTTATATAATTAAAACTGTAGATATTGTATTATTGTATCGGAGTAGCTAGTGTATAGTTACATAAATTTATTTATCTACGTCAGTGAGTTAAGAAGCTCTTAACTCACGCATTTTGAGTGAGTTAAGAGCTTCTTAACTCACGCATTTTCATTACCGCACTCCTTGTTAGATGACTACCAAAGAGAAAAAAATTATTTTGTAAAACATTTATTTTGCACCAAATAGGTACCTACTAAATACAAAAAACTGTTCTATTGATAATAATTATAAAAACATGAAAACTTATTTATTATAATATATTCTAAGAATATACCTAGCTAGAAAAAGAATGGATTCTGCCATACTGAAAAATGGTCCTACAGAAGTGGCGCCATCTATTTAGTAGGGCTTGTTTTAAATGGATCGAAGCGCGGGCTTTTTAAATGAGCTTATTTATTGAATTTTGCTCTAAAATAATTAAATTTGATTATTAAATCTTATTTTTTACACAAATTCAACAATACTAATAACAAGTATCGTTGTGATGTGTAAAAAATATATTTAACAGTATAATTTATACAATTATTAATAAAATAATATTATTATTTAAAGTTTTTATTTATAAGTCAAATATTTAAACATCGTTTATTATAATAAAACAAGACCAACGTAAAACGCCTAAAGTTTTGTAAATGGAGTAAATATAAATAGGTACTTAAATGATGGCAAAAATAAAAGACTTACATTATATTTTTAGGGCCACAAACAAAAGGAATTGTCTAATTAAAACACATATAACAAATTATAGTTTGAAAAACGTTTTGATAATCATTTATTTGATAATATTATGACAACGTCAATATTTTTTGAGAATTTGACAATAATATGACTATGGCCGTTGGAAACTATGGAAACTACAAAAAAATTCTGATTTAACGCCATCTGGCAAGAGAACTTCTTAACCTAAAAATTAATTGCACTACCACCTAGTGGCTAGGGCTGGAACTATTTTATTTGAGATTTCCGTGGAAACGGTCGAACCGCTTTTGCTATTTCACTTTCCCGCCCCTGAATATATTATTAAACTGACATAAAGTGTCAAATTCAACGAGCCCCCTTAACCATAGTTTCTCGATATATAATTACCTACAATGTATTTTTATTTTTTTATTTTAGTTAAAAATATTTTTGAAATTCATTGTGTGTTTTTATAGTTAGACGTAGATAAAATATTGTACAATACACGCGAGTTAACTGCATTAAGATACTTGAGTGGTTACACAACTCGTACGTTATACAACACTCGTTGTGCAACTTTCACACGCGTATCTTAAAGATGCTGTTAACTAACTTGTATCGTAAATATCTATTAAAATCTTTTAAAATTTGGATACACTACGTTATAACTAAACTATTGATAATAAATTACAAAACTAAAACTACGTGCTCAAATATTAGTTTATCTTTTTCTAGAAGCAACTCTCGGCACTTATGATATCTATAGTATTTTCGAAATCAATTGAAGTGGTTTGAGACTCTTGAACGACCTGAACAAACTTAAAAGAGTCCCAAACCAATCCAAGATAATTAGAAATACTTGATCGCAAAAATAAATAAATGCCTTTATTTAAATTTATCTTACAGAAATGCCGTACCTAATAGAAGACATTTTCTCTAAGAATTTTTCTAGACCTTGTGATTCTAGATCTAATTAAAAGATGTTTGGCTGATAGTGGATCTTAACTGCCTTGACAAATTTGAATTTACTTATATCTTAAAAATGACATATTATACACAAGAGACGATCAGTGTCAATGACAGAGACTGTCAGATTATTGGATATGTTTATGTTTTCAACAAGAATGAAGCGAATTTACTTATCCACGTAGGTTATAAACCTAAGCCAAGATAACACCTAAATAATTTGCTTTCTTTTTTACTACGCCTCTAAAAATATTAATCCGTTTTCTCTAATATGACTGTTAAAAAAACAATATTTGTTTACTATATTTGCAAATTAATTATTTCCTTGCAGTTAAAATAATAATTAGCTAAACATATTACAAAAACACTATAAAATTTTGATTAAATTTTTTCTTAACTAATGTGTTCTTTGAAGATTTTTCGTAATGATTCTTACTTTACGATACAAGACTCTACGATATAATACACTAGGAGGTTATGCCGATGACGCTCTATGTAAACCCCTTAAATATATACTTTACAAATACAGAAACCCGAGGATATATTTGTGGTCTGCCTGATTTTCTATTGAGTTCATAAACTAGAAGAATGTAGAATGTATGGAAGGAGGAGTTATAACTTATCATACAGTCCCTCAGAGTTTTGACAAAAGCTCATCCTCCGATATCAGTCGTACCAAAGTTCATGGCACGAATGGGTGTCGTCTCGACGCACATGATGAGGTGTTCTGGTGTTTCCCCATTTTCCCCACATTTGCAGTTGCAGTTGTTTCTTAGTTTCAAGATACTGAGGTGTTCGTTGAGGAGACAGTGTCCTGTTAGAAACCCAATGACAATCCGAAGTTTGTTCTTACTTAAATCAAGAAAAATCTTTGATTTGGTTTGGTTTGGTTCGTTTTTTCTTTGGTCTTTCTTGGTCGTCAGTTCTAGGAAATTTCTTCGAGTATCTTGGAACGTTGGAAAATTCCAATTCCAGGTTACGGATGGAGTCTTCCAGATTCTTGAGTTCCGCTTTAAATTGCCTTCTATTCCTTAGTGGGCTGGCCCCCAAAGTAGGAGGACTTTATTATCTTTGCCTCCAAGATCATCCAAGAGACATCGATACCCATCGAATTAGGTCTATATAAATTTGTAGTGCCTAGTCTTGCGATAGGTAGAATTAGGGATCAGCTAGGAAATATAATGCTCGTTATCGGGGCATTTTCCATCTCCTTGAGGTCGGTGAGATATAAAAATATTTAGGTGTCAATCTGTTAGCATATATGCAGGACACAACTGGTGTAACTGGTTGCCAAGTACAGATAGCGGCTACGAATGATATGGGAATCACATTATTCAGAAAAGAACAAGATTGCTGACCTGTTATAATCGTTTATTCGTAAGTTCCTATCCCAGGTTCTTCATTTTTGTAATTTAATATGCAAGCCTGGTCCTGTTTCAAGCTAGAAAAGCGCCTATAA
>NW_022146769.1:18103-21300 GCF_002938485.1 Sitophilus oryzae
GACAGTATCTGAGATGGTTTTACAGAGGTTAGTTCTCCATCTCCAATATCAGTTGTACCAAAGTTTACGGCACTAATGGTTGTCGTCTCGGTGCACTCAGTGATATGTTTCAGTGATGAGTTCTGGTGTTAGGTTAGGTCCCCACTTTCCGCACAGAATCTGCCTTCGGCGTTGTTTCTTAGCTTCAATCTACTGAGGTGTACGTTGAGACAGTGTTGTATTAAAAAAGAAAACCGTGACAATCCGAAGACTGTTCTTACTTTAATCAAGGAAAATCTTTGATTTTTCTCGGCCGGAAGTTCTGAAAATTTTCTTGGAGTGTCTTTGATTGGATGATTCCCATTACAGGTACGTATGGAGTCTTCCAGGTTCTGGAGTTCCGCTTTAAGTTGGCTTCCACTTGGGAAGCAGAACGGTTGTGGTCGAGTTAGTGAAGTATTGGCTTCTTTTATAGCTAGAACCTTTGCTTTTTCATTACCTTCTCTGCCTTGGTGGGCTGAGTAGGAGGACTTTATTATTCTTGCCTAATTTGTTTAGCTTCTTTAGGCATTCTTTGACCCACATCGAATTAATGGTTACTGAGTTGATAGCTATGAATGCTACTTGACTATCGGTTATTTCTTGTTTCCGATAGTTCCTATTTACGATAAATTGCACGCATCTTTCGATAGCGTAGATTTCTGCCTGAAGGATGCTAGGGTAGGTGCCCATTGGTTCGGAGTATTTAGTTTTCGGCCCAAATACTTCTATCCCTGATCCTGCTTTGGTTTTGGAAGCATCAGTATACTACGTTATGGTATGGTCTTTTACCTGCTGAGCAAACCTTTCCTTTTCTAATACTTTCAATACTATAGTGAGGTGTTTCTCAAAGTTGTACATTTTTGATATGCTACCACTAGGAGTTGGAGGAGTGGAATTTTCATTTTGAGGGTTTTCCAAGCTCCTGACAATTTTCCCAGTAGTACTGTTTCCGTCAATGACCATTCTAATCATTAAATTCAAAAGACAAAGCAAGAAGACTCAAAGTCTTGGTCTTAACATTTCCGTGCGTTTCTGTCTCAACAAATGTTGAGATCGAGACTTTGAGTCTTTTTGCTTTGTTTTTTGTATTTATAAACCAGGTCTCTTTGAGATTAATGGGCGCCTTTTTTAAATTCTAATCATTCTCACATTGGCATATCTACCGATGATAATGTGCAGTGGTGTTATGTCTAGAATTACTTCCAGTGCTGCCTGTGATGCAGATGCATGCCAGTCTCTGCAGTTTGCACAGGTTTTACCTTGATGTACGTTGCTCTAGTTTGTGTATCAAGCAACTGCTCTATAGGTAACCATGAGTCTTACTATCATGGTATACATCCACCGCAAAATGTTAGAGGCGCAGCCCCATCTATTTCTCCCCAGTTTTCAGCATATCATGAGAGATTTTGTGACTTTGCTGGTAACGTTCTTAATATGCCTGTTCCATAGATGTTTACTGTCCAGTGTTATTCCCAGATATTACTAGACTTCCTGTGATGGCAGTATTTTTTGGATTCTTTACAAGTTTTTCAGACTTCGCTTTCTGGTGAAACATGCTTTGTGTGATAACAGATTTTCGATTCTTATGGGAAACTACATTAGAATTTTAGCTATCAAAATCAAAACCGGTTTGATCATAAATTTTGTAGATCATACGGCCACAACCTTACCTACATGAAATTCATCTATTCATCGTAAATCGTAGTAAACTTATATAGTGTTCTTGTGCTTTAATTAAAAACAATAAAACTGATTTTAATGTATGATGAACATAATATAACTTATTAAATCCAAGTTCGCAGATTTCTATTTACATCACTTTGCATCGTAAGAATATTAAAAAAAACGAAAGTGATGTAAATCAAATACATCAATTCGAAAATTGCTTTTTAAAGTTCATAAAAAATATTAAAGGTATTATTTTCTATACGCAACATTAAAATTGAATATTTATATACCTATACTAATCTTACGGAGATTTACTAGCCCGAGCTATTGTAAATTACTTGAAATTATCAATTTTTACCGATAAATTAAAATGACTTATGGCTTTTTTATTTAATCGAATAAGAGAGTCTCGTAGTTTATGGCGTTAAAGGCGAGGTTCGTTGTAACGGGAAGGGGATTAGGCTAAAATATTGCCGTTATTTGTATGTAATATTTATAAGATTATTCAGCCAAGAACTAAAATAACTCTGATAAATATCTGATTGTTCTTCTTCATTATAGGAAACATATCGCGTATTTCAACAACAACCTCCACCTCATCAAGGCTTGCCTCCTCAACAGCCTCAACAATTCAAAATGGAAGAAGAGTGCGGGTATGTATACTTGAAATCACTTTAATAAACGTAGCAGTTACTGAACAATTTGATTTTTAAAATTGTGCTTCACATCCGGTAATAATATTTCCCTATATTTTTGACTTACCACAGATCTTAGTTAAATACATTAATTTATTGTTACTTAGATAATAAAAACCTTTGGTTAATTTCCTAAGAGTGTAACTGGAGTTGTTTGACTGACTCAATAATAAAACTTCATCCAATAGGATTATTCTTTGTTTTTAATTTATTTATGTCTTTCTTTTATTTAACCAGAAATATTCTGGCACATTTATCAGTAATTCATTATTACTTACGACTTTTGCTTCTAACATTACCAGATGGTTCCAGATAATGTGAACCCTTCTCTTTCTTATGTTACCGTTACCTATATTGCAGTTGGGGGTTTAGAACATTTAGTATTACATCAGCAAAATAAAACACTAATTCATCACAAAACACCAAAAAACTTTACTTATCAACACTGGACTCGCGTTTCGCTAACAATGTTAGTTTCAGCAGATGATTAAAAATTATTTATTAGTTTCAATCATTTACTGATGATGCTAACAGGGTCAGCGAAACGCGCGTCTAGTATTTAAAAATAAAGTGTTTTGGTGTATTGTGGTGAATTAGTGTTTTATTTTGCTACCATTACCTACATATTCTATTTTAATCATCACTTCCACATGTTTTTATTATTTGATGTCAATGATAGGTAGACTAAATTTATTCAGGTTATGGTGCTGATAATGCATTAATAATTGTTTTGGCTTTCGACCCACTATATCCTAACCAGATAGGTCCACAAAAGTTCCAAAAGTCCGTGTTATTGTTGATACATTTTTGTCC
>NW_022146769.1:21398-30488 GCF_002938485.1 Sitophilus oryzae
TATCTGTTACCGTTTCGGAGTTACGGGGTGTTTTTCAAAAATATGCATTTTTAACAAATCACTGTAACTTTTTTGCTATGGAAAATTTTGTATTTTTATGAAAACATTTCCAAAGCACCTTTTTACGTAGAATTTAATGGTTTAAGTATAATTTTTTTAAAATTAATAATTTAAGAATTAGCAACAGAAAATTTGATTTTTTATATGGAACACCCTGTATATTTTTAATTTATTGAAAAGAATTTAAAATTACCTTTTTAAAAATATAACACACTTGATATTTTGCTCGATTCCTCTTCGAGATATAGAGTATATAAAAATTCGCCCCCTATAAATAAGTAGGCTTTGAACGGCACCGGCTCTAATGCAAAAAAAATCTAGCTGTGAGCATTAATTAAAACGAAAATAATATTTGCTATGAGAGATGCAGAATTTTATAACAATTTAAAGTATATTTAACCAACATCAACACATTTAAACTATATCTAATAACAATAAAAATAAATAGCAAACCAAGACATGAGATTTTGCTACATACAGATGTTCGACATATCGACCTTCTTCTGTAATGGACAGAGGGGGCAGTTTTTGAACATTTCACGCGGAATTCATCTCAGTGGGGGTGAAAGATACCTTCTCATAACTGCTAAGTATTTCTAATTCTTGTCTAGATTATACGGAAAAATAAGGAACCTTTATTCTTTCGCAAATATATCCATAGGATTAGATTCATGGGCACAAAGTCAGACGGCCTCGACGGCCAACGGCTGGGATCTTGGTTAGCTATCCAATTATTCTTGAAATTGGCTGCAAAAATTTGCTGATAACTTCAGCGTTCAGATGCGGTGCGTCGTCTTGCTGAAAAATATGTTTTCGAGTTCCATTAAAAAAAAGGGCATATTATCATCAATAAGGGGTCCAAAGCCTACTACTTAAAAGTGGCGAACTTTTAAAAATTCTGTATTTCGAAGGGGATTATAACAAAATATCAAGTATGCTATATTTTTGGAAAGGTAATTTTAAATTCTTTTCAGTTAATTAAAAATATAGAGGGTGTCCCAAATAAAAAATCAATTTTTCTGTTGATAACTCTTGAATTATTAATTTAAAAAAAAATTGTACTTAAACCATTAAATTCTACGTAAAAAGGTGCTTTGGAAATGTTTCCATAGAAATACACAATTTTCCATAGCAAAAAAGTTACAGCGATTTGTTAAAAATGCACATTTTTGAATAACACCCCGTAACTCCGAAACGGTAACAGATATTGATGTGGGGTTTTCATCATCATGTTTTTGATGAAAATTGAGCTCCAGACACCGATATTAGTTTTCGTCTATCTCCTATAGAAAAGGGTGTTTTCATTTAAAAGCGTCGAATTTGACCCACCCTGTACAAGTTTTTCGGAAGCAAATCATGTAATGGACTTGTGCCCTTTTAATAACAAACGTAAAAGCACTAAATATAAAATATGTGTTTCAAGCAAAAAAAATGTAATTCAAGCATTCTTTTTATTAAAACATGCATTTTTTGCAAGGGGAACAAACTAAAACAACCAAAAATAAATTCACAGAAAAAAATCGTATTAAAACTAAATAGGCTACCAAAAATAAATTCACAGAAAATTATCAAATAAGGCTGCGAAAAACCCTTAGAAAACGATACGTTAGTTTTCACTATCCGAGTCAGGAAACCTTGTTGTAGTCGGCCGGGAGATAATAGTATCGCAGAAATTCTTATGTCCCTCTGGAATATAATGAAGTCTTTTCTAACATCATTAATTTTTTTTCGCTGATGGGATTCAATTTAAAAATGCCTTTTCACAGGAAGATCTATAGGACGTATATTAGAGTGAGTAAGGATAAACGTGTTTCTTATTAGACCTTTAATGGTGTTTGAAACTATGAGAACTCCATCGGACATCTCAAAATAGTAATATTCAGTGATTTTAAACCAAGTACGTTTTTCTTTTGGCTGAAGTTCCGCTGGTAATGCAAATTTTTTGAAATACTGAGGCTACCACTTATTAAAATCAAGAATAATATCATTACTATCCAGGAAAGTGGGGCCGCGTAGAACGCATAAAGAAAGTAATAAAAAGATAGTAAAAAATCTCTTTACTATCTTTCTCTATTCAATTCAATTTTTTTATCACTTTCGAGACACACCCGTTGTAGACCTCACATTTCTGCAGAAACCTAAATTCTAGTATATTTTGATATATTATGTACCATCCAAAAGTAGTATTATACGAATGTCTACGGTCGGGTACATTTATAGGATTATGTTAATTAGATTTTTTAGAGATGGGGATAATAAAACAAAAAAAAAAACAGTTAAACTTAACCTTTTCACCTTGAAGATTTTAGTAGTCTATTATAGTTTATAATTTTAAAATAGTAATAAAAAATAGATACCTATGTATGTTATTTCCTCAAAAAATTATAATCTCTAGACTACTAAGAATTTATGGGAAAAAAATTATTAAGATTCAGGGTTCTTGCAGCATTTTCATTAATACTTTTCTTAGGATTTTATACAAGGTGTCCTAGAAATAAGTGCAAGTATTTTAAATAGTAGTATAGTTCAACCCCAGAAACACGCCTATAAGGTTTTTTTTCGCGAACATTCGAAATTTTTTGAAAATTTTTTTAGAATTTCTTAATAATATGGCACCATAGGTAGTAGATTAAATTTACAAGAAAGAAAATCCAGAAAAGATCTAGTGGTTCTCAAAATTTTAGCAAAAAATATTTTCTTTTTGAAATTTTTAGTTTCTTATTTGAAAAACGATAAAGAGAAAATATGTTTTTTTTCTCGAGATCTGCCACCCCTTAAAATACTTGCTTATTTCTAGGACACCTTGTTTAAATAGAAATTAAAAAATTCAAATCCGAATAATTCAAGATGTTGGCACCCTTTTAAAAATATTTTCCACGTTCTGTTACTTCCGGTTTAACGGGAAGTGACTGATAGTTAATTAGTTTTTAGCTAATTTTAAATAGAACACCATGTATATATTTTGATTTTTGAATTTCATATGAAAATTTAAACACACATTTTGCATATTATGTCATTATTATGTCAGATATATAAATTGAGCCATATTTGAAGTAATTTTATGTCAAAAACGATATTTGCAGTACAAAGGCGAAAGATAATTAAATATTTATCAGCATATACCGGGGGCGTCTCAAAAGTGGCTCTCTCCCTATATAACTTTTTTTATTTTTTCAGATAAAAAACGAGACTTGGTATGTTAGTATACAACATAAATTAGGACTGATTGACATGTTCAATTCTTTTCGGTCACTTCCTGTTTCACCAGAAATGTTTATTTCTAATTTATTTTTAATTTCTGGAACATCAAAATTAAAATAACCCATTTTTGATAAAAGATCAAATTCATATTTTTTTTGTGTAAAAGTAACTCCCCCTTATATTTTATATATTGTTATATTCTGTGTGGTTAATTTGATTACAGGTTGTCCGATAAAACAGATTCGAAAACTCATTAATTATTTACCATTACATAATAACATCGAAAAACCATTTTACTTAAAATATACACAAAGGTTTAATTTTAATTACTTTATTCAAGGAAGCGCTAATCAAGTTTGATACCGCTTGACGAGTAGACAATGGTACTTCTTAAGTCGCACCTACAATTTTTTATCTGGTGGACATAGTTCACTAGCTTAAGATTTCGTAGGATTTGATGACAAAAAACAGGATGATGTTATAACATTTTTCTATGGTAAAACCAGCGTAGTACCTGTTACGAATTCTGATATACTACAGTAGAGGTCAGAAGTCGCACGACGTTTCCTGGCTATGATATTTTATATTTAATATTGTGTATGGGATACTTGAATTTAAACCATTGAATACCTTAGTTAGAATCAATTTATCTTACATGGAAACTAAGCGCTTGCACGCCTTAAGAGCGTTCAACTCAGTAATCATCAACTTGAAGTTGATCAAAGAATGCCTAGGGTAGGTGAACTAATAAGATAGTGAAAATAAAGTCCTCCTACTCTAGATGCCAGCCCACCAAGTGATAGAAGGTAATGAAAAAGCAAACGATCTAGCTAGAAAAAGAATCGACTTCCACTAACTGGACCAGAACCGTGCTGCTTCCCAAGAGAAAACAAACTTAAAGCGGACCTCAAGAACCTGGAAGACTCTATCCGTAACCGCGAATGGGAATCCTTCAACGGTCTGAGACACCCGAGGACTTATGGCAGAGAAAAATGAAAGGTTTTCCTTGATTTAAGCCAGAACAATCTTCGAATTGTCACAGAGTCTTTAACACGGGGTTTTTAATAGTCTAAGAGCTGGCTACATAAAAAAACCTTATCGTCGTTACATGGCTAATTTTTCTTGTGAAGTATCCTTTTGTGTAGCCGTTATGAAATAGTCATGGCTGCCAGCGCGATCCCGAGGGTGAAATTTTGGCACTAAAAATATTATAAGGTACACGAGGTACGAGGTATTGCGAAAATAGCTTTTATTTACTATTAATAAACGTGGAAAATTTTTGGCAGACATTTTTCTCGTCACTAAAATGCCGGCAGACAACGCGAAAGAGGGATGAAATTTTGAAAAAAAGATATGGCATACTTGCATGCCGATTGGCGGAATAGCATATTTATTTATTTTAAAAGCCGTATGCAAAAGGGCTGACAAAAAGATCTTGGCTAAATGAGCGGCGGACAGTTATCAGAAGGCGATATTACTCTAGCGCTTTCAGGGAATGCTCGCCGCCTCATCAATTTAAGTATAGACAACGGTATAAATAAATCATATTATACGATTTTATTATAAATATATTTTTTATTATTTCAATAACAGATATCATACATTTACTATTCTGTCTCACGTCTCACTATTTATTCTTATTTGACTCATGATACTGCAGACTCATGATACTGCAGATCTCGCTAACGAGTCTTCCTCTGAGTCGATATCTGCACCATATTTTTTTTGTAGATTTATACATGTATTATGTTTCAACTGATAACGCGGCGAGCGTTTCCTGAAAACGATTATACAGGGTGAGTATTACATAAGTGGAACTGCCTGTTCCCGCAAAATAAATTTTCAAACTTAAATAACTCGGTTATTTTGGACTCATTTGAAAAACGGTAAACAGAAAATATGTTTCTTTTATCGAGATTTACTAGCCCTGAAAATATTTGCACTTACTCAAGACGCTGCAGTAATTCTGACATTAGTTATCTACTCCCAACCAGTATTGTCAGGTTCTTACAATTGTACCAGCTGTTACAACCATTCGTGCCATGAACTTGGATAATGAACTTAATAGAACGCCTATTGAGAGCGGTGTTTACTTTATAGAAAATGGCCCTATATTTTTAAAATTTTCGATGCTGAGAAATATAAAAATAAAATAAGTTAGTTAAACTATAGTTAGTTGCTTGCGAAATTGATTACCCGTCGCTATAATGCTTTTGTTCATTATTGCGGGAAGTAGCATTATATTTTAATTTTTAAAGAAATATCAAGGAATGACGTATTGTCTTTAACGGCTCATATTTATGTGTATTGCAACATAATATATTTAATCAAGAACAAAGTCCAAACCACTGTCAATAAAATTCTTTATTGGTGACCGATTTCGGCAATTCCAGCCATCATTAGACCTTAAAAATAGATATAAACAACGAAAAGATGCAGCTTAATGATAACGTGGCTTTTAAATTTCTTACTTTGTTAAACCATTTCACATGGTGTTTCAAACTTTGGCCTAAATAAAATTTTGTTTCTTCTCGAATAATAGACAGATGAGGACTCATTTTTAATTTAAATGGGAACTAAAAAGTCATAAAATTTAGCTACACATTGCTTAAAAATCACTAGAACAAAATATAGGCCCACTAGGACAACATATATTGAACATTAAAATAAATAAATATTATTTAAAATTCCAAGAGCATTCTGTTTTTATAATTTATTAAAATGTATTACCAGCAAAAAGTAATAATTTATCCAAATATTTAGAATTTGCCACTTTCTTAAATAAAACTGTTAAAATATATTGTAAATCACTAACACGTGTATTATTTAAATTAATTATATTAGAGCGTTGACAAGGAATTCTCACTTAATTTATGTCCACCATTTTTTATATACTTAATTAGTTATGTCACTAGTTCTTAGAAGATCAAAATTCTAAACGGCACCGAACTAATTACTAGTAATTAGTAATGATTCATCACTTAGTATTTGGCTAATTGTTCGATCAATATTTACATGTTTAGCGTTATTATACTTTAAAATGAACGAGTGTTACAGGTAATCAACGTTAATATTTAAAATAAATATTATGGGGAAAAGGACTAATCTGTTGCCTAGCGCATTCGCCATAAAGTTAAAGTAATAATATTATAACAAGAATCGTTTAAAGCAAATGCAAACAACTTTAAGGGATGATTTTTTGGTACAAATAAATGAGAGTTTGTTGGTGGTACAAAAATAACGGAAAAATAAAGTTTGCCTCATTTTTTTAATCATACTTTTATTTTTTTTACAATAGGAACATTAATAAAATTGTGAGTATTATTAGGTACTATTAAAACAAACTGTCTGCCTATTTTCCGTCTTTTTAAAATGAACGGATAGGGTTGAAATACGCTACCCCTATTATTCTTGTTACCTAAATATAAATAAAATCCTATTCAAGTACTTGGAAAGAAATAAACTTGGATAGCCTGATATTTTTTATCCGTGGTACCTTTTTCGTTAAAACTTATCAATTTGAAATAAAAATAAAACAAAAATCAGTAAATGCCAGAACGGCATTTTATATAAAAATAAATCTAGTGGGCCCCTGTCACAGGCAGCTGTCATGTATATAAGGTGAAAAATACCTACAAATATTCAAAAATTATAATATATACAGGGTGCTACAAATTCGAGGTACGAACATTGGTATCTCGTTAACCGTAATAGATACGAACATGGTTAAATTGGGGCAAAGTTGCGCTTTGAGATGTTCACCAAGATGCCATCAAAAAAGTTTTAAAAATTTCACGGATTGTTGAGTTTTTTGGAAAAAACAATGATAAGCCATACTTTATACTTTTTTGTTTTGGGTAACTTAACAACAACAAAACTATTTAATTATTATTTAAAATAATTTCAAATCTGACCCTGATTTTTTAAATTATTTAATCTGATTATATTCATTGCAACAATATTAATCAGCGCTAATTAACATTGAATAAGGAAAATCTCGAGCCAATTGGAAGATTCAAATAAATTATATCCAGGTCAGCAATTTAAAGATATTATTTTTAACTTTTTTTATTGTGAATTTGAAATATCAGTGAGCGATCTAATAATATGCTTACTTAATATTAATCGTACTTATTATAAATAAAACTTCTACAAACTAGTTTCTAATGCTCTACATGTTCGAAAGGGTTACCACCCGCCCTATTGCACAAATTTTTTTACGTTCAATTTTATTTTGAGTTTTCTTCTTATACTTCCGAATGCATTTTGTACTCGTTATTGTAAATGTTGAGATGTACTGATTTCACTTTTACAAATGACGTGAAGTAATGTATTCATTTTCTATGTTATTTTGTATTATTTTATTGCATTTGATTTTCGACATTGAATGTTTTACCCCACGTCATTGTTAAGTTTAAAAGCTTATCAATATTGTAACGATGAATAGATTAAATATTAAAAAAAACAGCCGGACTTGAAATTAGTTTAAATAAATTGTGTTCAAATGTCCGAAACAAAAAAAAATATTAAGTGTGGCATATCGTTCTACTCAGGAGACGGAGTTCTTTCAAAATCTGAAATAAAAAATGCAGGTCCGTATTTAAAAAAAATAAATTGGCCTCTGTATCTCACAAATTATCAGCTAATTTGAAAATCTAAATATACTCAGCCCTATCAGATAGCCCTTATAAAGTGGCTTTGAGAATGTGCAATTAGTTTTTTGATTTTCTTAAAAGTAACGACAAGAAAAAATAAAATTAATTTTCAAAAAAATCCGTTTTTTCCAAAAAACTCCGCAATCCGTGAAATTTTTAAAACTTTATTGATGGCATCTTTGTGGACATCCCTAAATAACTTACTTTCGCCACTTGAGGAACCACTATACAACATATACTAATTTAAAAAGAACATATACAAAATTTCTCCACCAGTTTCACACCCTTAGAAGATAAATTTCCAAAAATCGCTTCTGTTCAATAGGCCTCTCTGCAAAATTTCTAGCTCGAAGAGATTTTAATTTTTCTGTATACAGCATTCAAATCCATAATTCATCACCTAAAAGGATATATTTTCAAAAGGTCGCTTCTAAGTGCTCACTTAAGGAACCTCTGTACAAAATTTCAAATTCTTAAGACTAATTTAAAAAAAAATTATTCAAAATTTCACTCTCATTTTCATACCCTTAGGAGATGAATTTCCAAAAATAGTTTCTAACTGTTCAATTACGCCACATAAGGAATCTCTGTGCAAAATTTTATACTGCTAGAACAGATTTTATTTTTTTTTGTATACAACATCCACCCCTCATTTCACCCCCTTACAGCGCCAAAAATTGCACAAACCGCCCCTTAGTACTTAATTACGTCATCCCAGAAGCCCCCGTACAAAATTTCATGCTCCTAGAACAGATTTTAACAAACTTCTATGTCCATTTTTAATTTCACCACCTTTTCATCCCTTCGCCACCTTTTATGTTTTCATAGAATATTGTTATTTCTTTTCATCAAAAATGCAATGACGGTATTTTCCCCCTGTACCCCTCACTGCTTCACTTGTAAAAATATAACCCTACTTTTATAAGATCGAAAAACAAGTTAAATGGAATTCTTCAATATTTAATACATCTCACATTCTTTATCGTATTTAGACTAAATTTATTATTAGATAGATTTTTTTAATAATTTATTACCGATTATAACACGAATTGATTTCTTGTTCATTTTCAAATTTTGTAATAAAAATATTAATGGCCTATATCCTAATAACTTACATACGCTCTATTTATATCAAGATAATGCCTGGAAGCCTACTCAAATAATTTAATAATCT